>NW_006800546.1:2446-47585 GCF_000485575.1 Poecilia formosa | reverse complement strand
GTGTGTGTGTGTGTGTGTGTGTGTGTGTGTGTGTGTGTGTAAGGCTGTGTGCTTGGCTATCTTTGTGAGAACTAAGGTGAGTTCTGGCATTGAAAGTTTCAGATCCAGGTCTGAATGGGGCCCAAGTCGTTGGGATAATGCATGTCCTCACAAACTCAGCTATGCAAGTGTGAACATGTGTTCGGTTGCACATTTGGCTATGTTTGGGTTTTTGTTTTTGTTTTCCTCCCTCAGATTTGTACCAGCAGATTTCAGCTGTTCGCACCAGAACAGGGACGACAGAAGGACTCTACTCTGATGATTCTGATGTTATCATGATTATTATCGGTATTGATGTGTGGGGTGACTCTAGGAGGGTCTCCTCCCTCTGATGTTCAATATATAGAAACATATTTGGAATAAAAAAGAAAAAAAAAACACATTTTAAAAAGTCATTGTATTGAAAATGCATTTGACTACGATGTTTTTTTATTTTTTAGTTATTAGTTGTTTACTGTTTGGCTTTATTGATCTCTTACATCACTGTGGAATAATTTAACCAGCTCTTCTTATAAGGTTTGTGAGCTTTTGTTACTACACAGTCCTTTTAAGGTTCTGCTAGTGTTTTTTTTTTTACTTTGACTAGACCACTGCAAAACCTTTGTTCTTTTCTTTTTCAACCGTTCTGTTCAGGATTAGCTATTTGGGACTATTGTCTTGTTAATTAACCATTTTCACCAAGGGATTATCGGTCAGTCAAATATCTTCACATCTGACTTTTAGATTGTTACACAACTGAAGTTGATTCTGACTGGAAGACCTTGCTAGCTTGGCAGCTAGCTTGGATGTTTTGATTTCCTGTGGCATCACGAAGCTGTGCAGAGCTAGAGGAACGTCTCAGCCTTGTTCTAGAAGTTTTATGATTCACTTTCTTTCCTTCAAGAGAGCAAAAAAAAAAGCTGAAAGTTTATTTTTCAGTTGTTTTGAATAGGTGTGTAAACTGTGAATCATTTTGCTTTCATAAAAGTGGTCAGACCTGCTGCTGGTCAGTTATTTCTGTGCATTTTCATTTTGCTGCTATATTTTTAGGTTTTTAGAAGAGCAAAACTGCAGACCTGAACTCAGAGAGCGGAGCGAAGGAGGATGATAATAGTAATTTGGATGCAGGTGAGATAATCAGGGGCATTTGGAACAGCTGTGGAAGAGAACAAAAACAGGGACACAGGAAATTACAATAGTTAATATGAAGGGTAATAAACTAGATAAAGCTACAAATTAGGGAACCTAAGAGAGTAAACACAGAAACAGAACACAATAAAGGCAGAAGAAAGTAAACCTAAATAAAGTATCTGATATGGCAACATCTTTATCAAACCGAAATAAAAGCATTTAATTTTATAATCAGTAATGATATTTTTCACAAACCCTGAAAGACTAAGATTTACATGAACATGACAGTAAAATTGACTATTTTACTGCTTCATTAAAGCTTATTTTGCAGACTGAAAGTACCTTTTAGGATTAACAACCTTTAAAGAGTTTTATATCTTAATAGTCTGGTTAAAAATTGTTTTCAATAAATTAAATGCTTTTATTAGCTTAAAGAGGAGATGCATCATAAAGAAAAGCTTAAAACACCAGTCTATGTGTAATTAATCTATATAATGTGACTCAATTTGTTTTAGTGAATTAAGTCACTAAAACAAATAAACTTGCCAATAATATTTTAATTTACTGAGACGCATATACAAGCTGGCTGCTACTTTACTCAAAATCTATGGATGCAGCAGGTTTAGTTTGTTCATCCTCTGCACTGAATGATATGGAAAGTTTGTCATAGCAGTCGACGTAAATTAGTTAAAATAGAAAAGGTCCACAAATTGATGTTTCACACAAACTATAATTTCACAGATTGTGGGTTTGCTTGACCTCTGTGTCTGGACTGCCAAAGTTGTCCAACTTGCTCCTAGTTTATATTATGCATATTATGTGCAGTTGCACCATTTTCTTTTCAGTAAATATGAAAACGCAGTGCCAGAATGTAAAAAAAAATAGCAGGAAATATAAAACTATTACTTCTAATGTCCACAGTGAATTCTGGGTTTATTATCAAACATGCTGCAGTTTACGAGGCTTTAATGCAAACTGCAAATATTTTATCTTTTTTTAATTTAACCACTTAGTTTAAAATCAGACCGTTCTGAGGATTTTCTGGAGGTTATTCAAACTTTATTTTACTCTCAGATGGATTTTGGGTGTCAACAAACACGAACTGGGGTAATATTCAAAATATAAAAGCAAACCACAGCTTTTGGGAAGTTTATACAGAAAGAGAAAAGGGTTGATAACAATAAAAGGCAAAGTATAAAAACAGTAAAGAAAAAAAACATCAACACATTGAGTTAAAAATCTTTAAATTGTGTTTATTTCAGTGCATGCAGGGCTGGTCCAAACTGGCTGTGAAGTTACAAATTCTGCTCAGGCAAAGAAGATCAGAAAGGGAGATCTGCACTCTGTTTTCTAAGTGGAAGTTAAAAATCAAAAGCATGCAGCAACATCTGAAACGCCCCAGGGTATGTTTAGAAATTTCCTTCAAGAAAGGGATGAAAAGCATCTACAAATCACCTAAAATTAACTTTTGGAATTTTAAGAAGAATTCAGTACAACTTGTTTAGCGCCAATTCACAACACCTGTCATCACAAGGCACTTTTATTTCTTTGTTAGAATCAGAACCTGTTTTTACTAGAAAGCCTGAAAAGAAAAAAAAACTGCAAAAATAAACTAATCCATCATTTAAATTCAACACCAGCCTTAAAAATGACGTCATACCTTTTTGACGTTACAGGGGTATTTCGAAAAAAATAATCCTTCCACCTAAATCTTTCCACATGTAGATTTTTAATTTATAATTAAAACGATGCACAATATTTTTTAACTTGAGTTTAGCGATCATTGACCCAAAGCAAACTTTATCTATTTACGTCGATTGCCCATATGCATCAGTAGTAGCAAAAAGCCACCAGCAGAGGGCGGTGGAGACCAACAGAAAATCAACCAGAAGAAGCGAACTTGAATCCACTAAGATTCCGAATAGATGGGACAAATGAAACGACATCTGAAAGCCCCTTATTTGACAAAGAGGACATTAGAGGATACTATTGATTCTTGCTAAAGGAAAACTGATACCTGAATGACTTCAGGATCTCCTTTAACTATACGGCAAACCCATTTTCCAGCTCAAAACATGTTAAAAGTGGTTCAACTGAGGAAAACAACTGTCTTCTGATTAGAAGAAACCATCCGATTTGTTCTCTGATCATTAGCATGCAGAGGGTTGCAGTAGAGGCTGACCTTTTAAATAGTAGGACTAGAAATGTTTCTTTTTGACTATTTTTCTCATGTTTCTTGTAATCAAATCAGGACAAAATAATGTCAAAAACTAACTAACTGACTGACTAACGTGCAAAGAGAGTGAAGGGTTTTTTTTTTTTTTATCAAATTGATCTGTTGCCTCCTCTGATCAGCACGTCCACATGGTTGCAGTTTCAGTTTTTGCAGCTCTTATGTGAGATGTTTAGACAGCGGCACGTGGCAGCAGCCAATAAAAATATTAGGTCAGATAGCTCATAATGAAACATAACACTAAGACGTAAAATATTACAAAAATATTTGGACACTGTTTCAATTACCCAATAAAAAAAAATGTTTAGACAAGGAGATGAAGCCATTCAAGGGAATCCAACACTGAATGACTGACACAAGTAGCAGCATGGCCAGAATGAATCAGAGGTTTTAGTTTGTAATTCAACCAAAATGGCACAGAATTAAAGACTCTTTTTCTGTCATTGAGCTTAGAAAAATAAATAAAGAAATAAAATGAAATAAGTTTTTAATATAAGTATAACTTATATTTATTACCGGTTTTCTGTTCTAAAATGATAAATTTATGCAAATAGATGTAGATCACTTGTCTAATTCAGGAGAAGACGATGAGTAAAACACAGGCTACATAATCAGTCCTTTTTACGGTTGACAAGTTAAAGAAAAGTGAAGTTATAATCCAATTTTCTAGATTAATTTGCCTATTTTTAAATCAATCAGAATTTCAATTTCCAATAAATTACATGTCTTTCTCAATTTCTTAAACTAATCAGAACAAATACAAATGGATAGTAACCTAAATAAATATTTAAAGTGGCCTTTACATTTTTTAAAGGTTAAAATCTATTAATGTAATCTTCTTGTGAGCTGTGATTGAGTCAGTGCCTTAAAATTGATCACTCTGCTCCTTCACACGTCATGCATGAAGCTTTTTCCAGAAACACAAACCTTACTTCTTTATTCTAACAGGATGACATTAGAAAAATATGGAGGAGTCGCTGAAAGCATTTTCTGACTCCTCCACTTCCCTATCTGTATTTCTGTTGACGTCATCATAGCATTTGTCGGATCAGCATGGTTAGCAGTGCGTCAGCTTTCTGCTTACTCCTCTTACCTCCAACTGCGTTGCACTTCCTAAGAACCAAAGACAACAACATTCTTTCTTTTTAAGCAGTTTTAGCCACAAACACCAAGAACAGAGCTAGTCAACAAAAAAGAAAATAACAGCCTCATTACAGATGTGTTTTAAATATTCATTTTTTAACATTCTTCAGAGATTAGCTGGCTGCTTTTCATTCACTCTGCACTTCAGCTCACTTCCATAAGTTATGCATTATTCATTGCACCAGAGAAACACTTCTTGATCCAGAAAAGTCTCCCTTATACCATTGGCTATTGGTATTCATATAGTTTGACTTTACTGAACCAATTATATCGTACCAACATATTTAGGGAAAATAATTAAATTTCAGTTTCTCTTTAACCATCCATTCACCTGCCAGCCATTTATCATTTCAGTGAGTGGAAATTATACCCTCAAGTCACATTTCTTATTCCAGAGAAGCTGATTTGTGGTAATCTGTTAACTGTAAGTTGATTACATCATGGTGGAACCAGATTTTATGCTAAAATAGCATATGTGTGGAAACCTGACTGGCATATAAAGCTCGTTTTGGCTGAATAAAATAACAAAGCAGTGACATTTAGTTAGTAGAACTTTAATATTTTATACTTTTTTGTGTTTTGGTAGTTATTTATCAGTGTACTGCTGTTTTATTTCTTTTTGTCACCTTCGATCAGTTCATGTTGAAAAGTTTGATCCTCGTCTCCCAGTCTTTTCAATGACCGCTACCCTGTCTCCATAGCAACTGATTGCCACCTGTAGCCACTCACTCAACTGCTTCGCCTTGCATATATTTGCTCCTTGATTGTTGCTTTTTATGGAGAGACCCTCCCTTTGTCCATTCCCAGAAACCCAGCCTTGTGTTTATTTTAAGCACATTGTTTGATTGTGTTTCAGAAGCAGAACTAGTTGTTAGTGTTTTATGCTCTACTCTATCCATCTTTTTGTTTTGTTTTGTTTTTCTTTCAAAATTGTTGTCTTCCAAACAATCACATTTAAGGGGAAGGACTTATTTGCACTTTAAGTGTTTTTGTAGGAAAAATCTGGTGACTCATGTAAAATTCCCTGCCTGCAGTGTGTGAATAAGCCAGTAAACTGTATCATTGTTTTTGTGCAGCTGCTGCAAAAGCCCAATCTCTTAGTTTATTTAAGTGAGTGTGAAAAATGTGTGATTATAAATTTCTATAATCCCCCTCTAAATGCCTTGACTTAATGTGCTGTGACACACTCAAATGCCAGTTTTTATTATTCTTTTTGTGCTCACTCAATTCTGACCCAATGGTTTTTGAGAGTCTGTGCAAAGTACAGCCTCGGTTTCCTGTTTCAAACTGACAGGAGAGCCACCTATTGTGGGTTTCTGCTGCTGAGGTCCATCTACTTTGTGGTTTGATGCATTGTGAAATTAGAGATGGCGTTGTGCACACTGCAGTTGTAACCACTGTTTGAGTAACAGTTGCTTTCCTGCACCTCAAACCAGTTTGTCCAGTTTGCTCCTCTGACATAAAATGAGGCATTTGCTCTTTTTCTGGCCATTCTCTGTAAATTTATTAGACGGTTTTGTGTGAAAATTCAAGCATATCAGCAGCGTCTAGTGTTCTAATCGACATCGCCACGTTCAGGGTAATGTAATTCTCTTTTTCCTCTTTTCTGTTGCTCTGTTTAAACTTCAGCTGTAGCCTCAACCAACAGCTTGTCTTCTATTGGTGTTTTAAAATTTTAATAATATCAGTTTGAATTAGATACTGAATGTCACCCACGTCGATATGAAAGCTACAAGCAGAGATCGTGACCAAACATATGAGGAGTTTATGTCTGTTAGTTTCTGTGAAGATAAACTAACTTGAAGAACTCCAGAACCTTCAAATTCATATTTTTCTCACAGATTCTTAATCTGTTCTGTAAAAGACTTAAAAAAATATTGTTACATATTTTGTCCAACATAATGATTTCCAAGTCTAAACAGTTAAAAAAAACACACATAGGCATCATCATAAGAAATGTGACCACATTTTTATTTTTTTTTCCATTTTGTGGATTTCAGTGGAAGTTGCATATTATCCAATAAGTTCTTGAAATCCACAATGAACGACAACAATACTTCAGGAAGTCGATGTGTCGCAACATTCCGGTAAATGTTTCCTGTTTTCCACAGTAGGCAGCTGTATGACTGTCTTCTTCCTAGCAAAGGAAAACCTGCTGGATGAGAAAACGTCCGTTTTGAAGAGCTCCCCTTTAACCCTGGTGTTTGACTAAAACTAATAATTATGGTGGTTTATGACGATTTCCTATCAGAATAAAGTGCCTTGGTTACATCAGGAAGCTGCCTAGTCGTTATAAAGCCAGAACATATTTACGCTGCAGTTTCTTTTCTGCGCTAATCGCTGCGCGTGTTGAAGAACATTTCTTGACATTCCTTGCAGCACGTATTTCTCCTCTGACACAGAAGCTGACATTTCCATCAAAAAGGTGAATCACACCACAAATATGCCCGGGAATCACACCTCAACCACAGTCTTTTTCCACTTAATCCTTCAGTAAGCTCCTAAATCAGACACTCTGGCTCCGTTAAAGGCACACCGCCGCTTAGGGTTTGTCATTTTCTCTCTGTCCTGAAACCTTCGCTCAAACAGAATACGTTCAAACGATCAGCATTTGTTTCTGTTGCGGATCTTTGACTAATGTGATTGTGACTTCTTGGCTGACATGTCCAGACAAATCACTCAGATTGTGCCAGTAATTGCACACCCTGCAGATTACATGAATTTCCACAATTCTTCTCTTTATGTCTTAAACACGGTGTTTGGATCTGATTTTGTTGGAACACGCAAAGATTTAGGAATTCCTCAGACCCTGACTTACAGGAAACCCGATTAAAGAAAAATGAAGCTGACTGTCAAAATGAGGGAGGGGTGAGGGGACAGCATGTACTCCATAGGCAACAACAAAAACCTGTTATTTAACTAATAAAATACAAAGTAAAAATAAAACCCAGCAATGTCCCTTTTTCCTCAATAATAATCCTTAATAACCCTGTACATGGAGTTTTTATACTGTTTTTGTTGTTTCTTTGTTGATGTTTTGTTTATCTGCACCATAGCAACAGTGGCCTGTTGTACATCATAGCGATTGTTTAATTGGGTATTTTTCTATCTAAATATAAATGTCTTATCATATCTGCTTAAAACAATATGCCAAGGAGTTCTGACTCAGCTAACAGAATTTCTATTGTGAAAAAGATTTTATTTTAAATTCAAAGTAATGCAGCTCACATATGAACTGTACACCATGTCAACCTGGCAACCAATTCCTGAAATGGAAGTCGAGGAAAATCCCCTGCAGGGTTATTGTCCTTGGAGAGCTCTGTAGTTGTTTTAACTCTTAATTTGCCTCAGACATGTTGAAGCTGCAGTTGAAACCAAATGTTTTCAGACACAATTAAAGTACCATCTTGCATCAAATCAGATTAAACCTTTTCTGCTTTTGGTTTTTAGATTTAACAATATTTCTGTCTGCTGATAGTCACAGTTTTGAGGAGGACGTTCTTGGGGGATAATATTTTATTCAAATTCAGGAGTTAAGTGAGGTTTTTCTTCTGGCTAATTTAAGTTAAATGGATTATAACTGAAGGCGTAGATGTATTTTAAAACGGCATCTCAAAGTCACTGCCTTCACGTGCGACATCACTGAAAAATGAGCAGCAAACAAGCGTGACATGTTGCATCAGCATCGTTCTGCAGGACTGGCCCACCGTTTCAGCAAACTGTTGTTGGAAGTTTCTAGAAGGAACAAAGTGTTTCCCTCAGGCCATTCAGTATGAAACAAAACTCTACCAAAACTAAGCAGATTTACATAAACTTCTTGAATTCAGAGAAAGTTAAAAACTACTGCAGAAATTTGCAAATGTTGGGGGAAATATCTATTTCTAACTGACCTACACATGAAACCATTAGTGTGATTTAATGTCAAAGTGAGAGGAAAAAGGTCATGTGCTGATTACTGCGTCTAGTTTGAACGATGCAGAAAGTGCTTCACTCCTATGACTGTATTAGCAGCTGCTGAGTTTTGTTGTTTTTCTCCTGGAGGGACTTTCAGACCAAACGCTTCTTTGTGCTCTCCCTAAAACCTTGTCAAGCATATCACTTCACCTGTTTGTATTTACCCTACAGATATGAATACAAAGGTGAAGTCCACCAGCCCGTGAAGCAGAGTGAAAGAGAAAACTCCTGTTGCCTAAAAATGCGATGCAATCTGGAGTTCCAGTTTGTAGGCGGTATGTTCCATACAGATCGACTTCTTAAAGACGTTCATGTTTACGTAACAGATTCATAGACAGGCATTGTGTTTAACTGTGATTTTTAGTTTTCTATCAGCGTAGATGCAAAATTCAGCCAAAAGGGGAAGTGAGATCATGAAGGGAAAATTACTGATCAAATGGTTTCGTCTGTAATAGAGTTGTGACCGTCTGAAATGTCGCAGTTTTAAATTCAAAGATTTCCAGCTCATGATGACTCAGTGGCACTAGTGCTTTTAAAAAGGGAGGGATGTTTCAAAAATATCCCTCGTTACTATGTATAAGTTCCCCTTTCTTATTTAGTTCATATAATCATATCTACACACTTTGATCTGGATTTTCAGGAAGATTTCCAAGGTGACAAATCTTTATTCACGCCCTGAAAAGGTCAATATGTTCGATTTAAAACCGAGCCCACATGAAAGCAGGTGCACAAGTAAGACATCAACTTGACAGACTTAGCAATCTGATGAAGGCAAGAAGTCCAGAATGTGTAAATATACTTGAGTTGTTTTGTAATCTGAGCTCTGATAAGTCAGTGTGGTGATCTGATTGAGGAGAAGGCAAAAAAACAAAGCGACTGAGGCTGAAACAGGAAAAACAGAGGAAGAGGTAGATGGATATATCAGCACTTCTGAAGCGCATTCATGAAAGGAAGTGCGGGACATTTCTCTGGATGTGTGCTTGATTCCTTTTGTGTGTGTTTGTGTTTTGTACAAATAGAAAAAAAGGTTGTTGACAAGAAAGCCAGGCAATGAAAAATCAATCAGTTCCTCAATCAAAACAACTTAAGAAGGAAGCTCGACGTCTCTATCTCTTTTTTTATTCCTGGAAGTTAGCTGGAAAAATCAATACCACTTCCATCTCTCACTCCATTAAATGTTAAGACGCAAGAAGCCCAGAAGCCCGTGGTGAGAGGCCGTCTCCGCTTCACAAACTGATTTTGATTCCTTCATTAGCAAGTTGAGATCAAAATGTAAATCATTGCTCTTTGTAATGACAGTAAACTGCAAATGCAATTTAATCACTGAGCTTTATTGGCCAACGAAGCAACTACAGCCAACCTGTCTGCGTAAAAACAAGCGAGGTTCTGACTTTTCCCCAGAGCCATCATTACTCCACCCTGTAATCACACAGGTACAGTTCAGCCTGCCAGCTCCACCCCTCACCTCAGCATGGCGATCTCCTGCTGGGTAAGTGTAGCAGACTCAGACAGATTAGTTAGTGCCATGTTCTTACTTCAAGGCTAAATGCTGATGTCAGCCATCTATGCGAGATGCGATGCATCGTTTTGCTGATAGATGCTCTCTGATGCTAGGTAATAAAAAAATCAATGGGATTCCTAATGACAGTGTGAGGCTGCAGAAACAGCAAGCTGAGCTCCACAAGCTAAGAGACTAAAGAGACAGGAAACGTTTGCATAAGAAATAAAAGAGAGGCAAAAATGTGAGATTGCAGTTCCTGTAAATGAGTCCAAGAAAATGTGAACATGTGTGCTTGTGTCCTGATGTAGCTTTTTTTTTTTGTAATTGTTTGTAGTTTGCAATAAATGAGCTGCTATACAACGTCATTCCTGATGTGTCTGATATGTTAAAACCAGCGGAAACATGTCATTTAAAGTATGGATGTTACGTCAGACCACTAAAAAAACCATATTTAATACAGAAATGTGGTTTTAAATACTTAAAGGTTATTTTCAAAGGTACTTTTAATCTGACTAATGCGTTTTATCTAAACCTCTGATCTAGTTCGATGAATTTGACTGCATATTTGAGGAGACATGCTCTACCCCAAAAAAATCTATATTAAATATATTGAAATTTCTGGTAAATCTGATGACCTTCACCTGATTCTTTTTGCAAGCCGCTGCATTTAGTCACCATCACACACCTGTCCTCGTCTGTGTCGACTTCTGCAGCATCTTTCTTTTGCCCAATTTCAAACCCGTCCCATTACTCGTCTGTGTTCTTCAGAGCTTGACAATGTTTAGGTTTAGGTCTTTCATGCACAGAGAAAAATTAATTACATTTAGTTCACCAAAGCAGTTTGTGATAGTATGAATTTTCAATAGTTGATCCAGAATGATGTCTTGTGACATTGTGCTTGAAGTTTCAGGTTAATCAAACACTCCAGGAAAAAAAAGAAATCACACACAAGACAGTTTCACACAAGCCCTTCACGGCTTTCCCACATTTTAAATTTACCGTTTCAGGATTGTAGCTCTTGTACAGACACTGGTTTAGGTTATATGCATCCTTCCACATATGCATATAAGACAGCTTTTTCTTAACTCCTATAAGCTTGAAATGTCATTTCCATAAATCTCGTGACTAAATGTGTAGTCATAGTTAGGCATTTTATTTACTAGAAACTCAAAATGAAGAGGGGGAGGAGTTACTGAGGCAGTGTTTGTTGCGTTTTCCAGTGAACCGTCTTTGCCTCCCTTCCTGCACTCATCAATGTACCACACATTCCTGAGTAAAGTCTGCCTGACATGTCCAGTCCTGTCAGTCATGCTGGCTTTACCGCACTAAGAGGAAAACATGAACTGACTGTATTAAGTGTTAGGCAGGAAAACATAACAGGAAAACACTCCATTTCCAGACATTCTCTTTCTTCTGAGGGTTTACTAAAACGACTCAGCTACTTCCTGTCTTGAAAGTTATTTTGGGAAGTTTGGGGTGCCTGGTGCAATTACATGTGCTGCAGAACAAATACCTGAAAAGTCAGAAGGGAGTAGCTCTGCACCATTTGACCAGTATGCTGAGTAGGTGGAGTAAGGGTGAAATTTTAAAAGCAAAACAGCCCACATACACACACACATGCACACGCAGACACACACACACACACGCACACATGCACACACACACACACTAAATGGCTCTTCTGTGACCTAGAAGAGGATGTCACTCCTCGGTGTAACCAATACTGACTACACTAAGAGATTATCTTTGGCATTATCTCCTTTGCAGTACTAACTGAACCTTAACTAAAATATCGAAATTGATTTGATTATTGGAAGAAAACATCAGAGTAACCTTTGCATCATCCGACGCAGCGGTTCCACCGTCCTGCAAGATGATTCAAATGATTGCATTACCTCCTATGCATGTGTCCAGTTGCTACAGAAGCTTGTTAATCACCCATTAATTTAAGCCAATGCTGAACAAAGTGGCTCCTTAGCAGGCAAACACCTGAAACATGCAGGACAGAGGGCCTTGAAGACCAGGACTGGGAGTCTCTGATCTGATGGACTGATTCTAAAATACTTTCTGAGATTGCTACACCATCTCCGCAAACAGAAACAAAGATACTAACACACGATCTTTTTTTGTCCTCATGGTTAGTCTTAGTTAGTTCTGGTTTATGCATCTAATTCCCTCAGAGAACTTGGCCCAAATGACTGGACAGACGTAAGTTTGGGCCGCTGCTCAAGGTGCTGCCTCCACAACCCAAATTGATGACGGACGGACATTTCTTACTTCTGTAGTTAGTATAAATCCGGATGATCCCACAGTCACCACTACCAGGCAGTTGACGTTTTCCTGTACATCAGATCATTAATGTCTAAATTGTTTGAATGAGACTGAGGAGTTCTTCTCATCAGCTGCATCATCAATGCATAACCTGGTTAATATGTATCGCCATGAAAGCTTGGAGTCTTTTTTAGTAGTTGTGAATGAGGCTCTTTATTTTCTCTGAGCTCCACAATCTTCTTGGCAAAAAGCCTTCAGTTCCTGTAACATCCTGGGCGGTCTCGCATGAACTACACGTTTGAGATCTCCCCACAGTGGTTCAATGATTCTGAGGTCAGGAGATTAAGATGGTCACTCCAGAACCTTGATTAGCTGTAGGTCTGACAGGTCGGCTTGGCCTTGTGTTTTGGGCTGGAACATGCACAGCATACAAGCAGTGTTTTCTGATAACATGCAGCCTTCATCCTGCCTATAATTTTGAACAAGTTTCCGGTGCTTTGTATCTCACATTTCCCCAAAGAGTGAGATACAAGGCACTTTGGAAATCGCTGATCCATCACAGTGTTTCATAGAAGGAATGGTGTACCTTTCATCAAAAGCCTTGTCGACTTCTCTCCAAATGTAACATTTGTGGCTGTGGCCCAAGAAAAGTCCTGTTATTTGTGGGTTTTTTCATTACATCCAAATAATTTTACTGGCAGTGATTGGAAATTCTTGTTCTACCTGGTCATTGTTTGGTTTTTAATTACAGTTTGGTCACTGCTGACCGTTGTCAGTCCCTTGCGTAACCATTTTTATGTCCCTTACTGGTTTTAAATAGTTCAGTTACCTTTTCTTGCAGATCCTAAGACAATTCCTTTGCTTTCCCCATGACTTAGAAACAAAAGGCATCAGTCAGCACTGGATGAATAACACAAGGGTCTGTCAGGAGTCCAGAAACTCACTGACTGTTTATTTATACGCACTGATTACAAGCAGACAGATCACAGGTGAGGATGGTTACCTTTTTATGTCAGCTTGTGCACATATGAGACCAAAAAAACCAGAGTTGTGAAAAGTATGTAAATTATGAACACAACTGCAGCTCTGTCAGTCTTCCATGACAGCCACTGCTGCTGAGCGTAATCTTCCTGTAATGATCACAGTGCTCATATTCCAACCACTGCTTCCCTGCAGAATGATGTCTCTTAGCTAAAATCTTATTCAAAATTGGTTTCTTGCACAGGGCAAATAATTCACTGTACTCTAATGCCCTTCACAGCCATTAGACCAGAATCTAATAAAGCAGCTTTGGGGTGTTGTGAAACTTGAGCTTCACATCATGGATGTACAACATCTGCAAGATAACAACTTCATGTTGATTTGCAAATCTGCTACTAACAAGGTCTGCATGACGAAGAGGATAGTGAGAGTTTTCACTAACGTTTCTTTTTTGCTTAGATTAATGGTTTCTTTCACTTTTAACCTCTTCTGCAGATTTTGCTGTTGTTCATTAAGAAAGGACATTAATATGTAACAACACAGGAGCTTTTCTGTTTAGTTTGCATAACTTTTGATCCTACCTGTGAAATTAAGTTTGGTGTAACAAGAGACGAGAAGCTTACCATGATAATTTTAGTGGAAAAAAAAAACTTATTTAGTCTTTTGCAGCGGTTTCACACTGTTTAGTTCAACTGCTTCAGATTTCACAGTGCTTTATTTATACGGCTGCTTCATGCTTTCTTTTCCTGTTGCTTTTTTCCCAGTGAAAACATCCCACAGGTGGACTCAAATACGGGTGACATTTTTGGGAAATTATTGAATTTTTGAGATGCTATGTAGAGTCAATACACACATAAGGACATGTTTAAACATTGGTTTTTGTCATTTTTATAATAAGTTTACAGACATTCAAAATTCAGCTTTTCAGAAGATTTGATTTGTTTTTTGAGCAACGAAAAGCCAAAAGAAACAAAACACCTGAACAAATGTGCAGTCTTAGTCATTATAGCCATTTTTATTAACTTTGATTTGTCAGTTTAAGTCAAAGAAAGCAAAAGATATATATATATATATATATATATTTATTTTTTTTTCTTATTAGCAGAGTGGAACGTGTCATTGCAAATTACTTGCTGAGACAAGTTCCTGTCAGTGTTTCCATTTGTGAGTGTGTCAAAATACGTCTCAGGAATGACACATGAGATCCGGCCGCTCCTTCGCCTGTAGATCACCGTCATGCTCATACAGACGAGCTCTGTGATTGGATGGTTTGAAGACACACATCTACTCTGATTGGTTGTTCCCCCTTTTTTTTAATTTTTTTTTTTTTTACACCATTTAAAATAGAAGCATAATTTTCCCCATAAAAAGAAAAAAAACATCAAATAAAAAAGGTGAAACAAATCAAAGTTATGAAAATATTTTCAAGACCTTTATGGCTTTTTATGTTTGTACACAAACTTAAAAGATAACAAAACATCTCTGAAAAATATTAAACAGTAAACACACATTTATCCCATATGTATAATCCAAAAAAAAAAAGAAGTCAAAATCTGTGTACAGTGAATACAACATCTCCTATATACAACAAGGGCAGTTTCATGCAGTTTAAAACATATGAACACGTCTCGTTTAGGGCAACAAATGGCATATTTACATGTTGTTATGAATACATTCTCTGCACTATATTCTATTGTAAACTCAACACATAAATATGTTTTAAACTTGTCAATACTCAGTTTGAGTGGGTGCAGGAACCTGGTGCCACAGGATGCTTTGTAACAACCACACATCAATTCGTACCTCGATTTGGGAGGATTTATACCTGTTTTGAGAACTTGGGCAAGAAAACGGTTTAGTTTTTGTTTTAGTTTGTTTTCTATTTAATCTACATAGTTTTGTGTGGAAGAAGATATTTCTGGAAATGTTGCAAGAAATATCTAACAATTACACAAACACAGGTTGTTTCTTTTTTTTAAAAAAAAACTATAAAGCAAAGATCTAAAAACATTGAAGGCAATTTATATTTAACTATTTATCTCCTGTAAATTGCAGCAACATGCCTGACGAGGGACCTACATCCTCCTACAGCCCTGGTATCAGGTTTCCAAGATTTGAGGTTTTCCATTACTAATTTATTGCCTAGATTAAATATTTATTGACAAATTTAAATAAATTACAGAAATATGGACGAAATGACAAAGCAGGAATCCAAAACAGGGGTATGAATTGATGAAGGTGCAAACTGACCTGAAGTTTTTCACCTACAACTCAAACAGTTTCTGCATGTGTGATCTGCTTATGGGCTATGATCTTCAGCTCCAATGATTCTAAAGGTTGTTTTTTCTTCTAAAACTCAACAAAATAAATACTTGTTTTCCTGGAGATCAGTGCAGGTTGAAGTCTGAGATCACACATAACCATGAACCACACAAAGATATATATATATATATGTATTTTTTTTTTTTTTTCAAAAAAAGGACGCTGACAAAATACTCAGGAAGAAACAGCTAAATGCTGAACTTCAAAATACCACAGATATGTTTTTCAGATGCCTTTTCAAATTAAAACTAGTTCCACAAAGTCTCTAAAAGCCATAATTTAGTTTAAAGCAACTTCTTTACAGTTGTGGTTAGAAAAAACGAGCAGCATCGTGACAGCTCATCAGACTTTCCCTCCAGTTCTTAAAGAATTTGAGGCCTAAGACACTTTCCTGCTCGCTTTTTCTTCCTGCCTTCCTCCTAACCTGACTGAAGTGGCTCTGCATGCTGAGTCCTGTCTCTGCCATCTTCAACCCTTCCCTCCTCCTCTGTCTGTTCTTCCTAAGATGACAGGATGAGTCAAACCAGGAGGGCGGATCCTGAGCTTCAGAGAGCAACATATAAAGGTACAGGACTGATAGCTGAGAGGAGTCTTGGGAGCCAGCTAAGATTACAGAGTAACACTTGTATGGAGAAACTCAAACACGTTTGCAGAGTCAGATTTAAAAAAGTAAAACAGGTGGCAAAAAAACAAGATAGTTCAATTGTTTAACCACCTAAAGCTGCATAGTTGCTCATATTGATCAGATTAAATAATAAAAAAAAACATTTGTTTTGATATTAGATACAAAATGTTGCATGATGGATATTATAGTTATCTTCCTTTATCATCAAAGACTAAAGACTTTGAAACTTTGAAAAGAGTTACACAGAAAGCAGTTAAATGTGTTGCTTCTGTTAGTTTTACCACCTGAGCATATTTATGTGACATATGAGCCTTTCCTGATTTTTTATTTTTTATTTTACAAAGTGGAATTTTAAGGATTTCAATCAATAAATATTATACATCTATTATTTTTAAAGATCATGGTGGTCTGCTAGTATAAAAGAGACAAGATAAATTCAGTAAATGTTACAGCTTTGCTCGTTTTTACACAAAAGTGGTGTTGAGTGAAGCTGTCAGGTTGAGGAAGAGATGCTGACAGGCTTGTAGTGACCTCAGTTTAGGATAAATTAAAATAAAAAAAAGCTGACTCAGCAGGTGTGGTAAAAAAAAACTTCTTATGCTTTGGTGAGCACCAAACAAACTGAGGCATTACAGATAAAAGCTCTGAGAAAGATGTTTATCCTGATAACCCACCGCTGTGCTTGGCTCTTATCAGCGTAACTCCACCTACGTGGAACGGACGGTGACACAAATCAAATACAATATATTCCTGCTGCGTTTTTGAACCAAACTACCCCAGATTCTGCCCCTGTGGCCTCCATGGTTTTGATCAGCCATGCATGTATGCATCACATTTCTTTAGGTATTATCTCTCTGTGTGTGTGTGTGTGTGTGTGTGTGTGTGTGTGTTCTCCTCATGTTTCCAGCAGGATAAAGACAGTCACTCATCGCAGTCACCAGTTCATGAGTGTCTCCACGGCAGAAATTTCTGTTTCCTCCTCAGGAAAAAAAAAAATAAAAATAAAAAAAAAGCAGGAAGGAAGACAGAAGCTAAGGGTCGAGGTTTGAGGTTTGGTAACATGTTGTAGTTAAGGCAGACAAAAAAAAAGCAACTGATCCAGAGAAGTGGAGCAGCTTATTAATGGAAAATGAAAATGAAACTGAAGATAGTTGCAGTAAAATTAAAAGGTTTGTAATCCAAAGCGTAACATGATCTAGTATTCCAGTAAAACTAGACTTCCATGATCCTTGTCTGCCAGGGAGAGGGAGAAAGAGAGAGGCGTAATGAAGAAGCTGGTTGGACGAGTTGCTCAAAGGAAACCAGCTGGATCCACCCAGGCGCTCCTCCCAGATGCACAAGAGGATCATGGGTACCCAAACGGTAGACATTTCAAGCCTAAACAAAAGCAGAGGAGAGGAGTCAGTGTTACAAAAGTAGAGCAGATCAGTTCTTCAGCTTTAGTCATCTTTGACAACTGAGCAAACTGTAACAGACATTTAATCACAGCATCGATTTCTTCAGGATGATGTCAGAGTAACTATTAGTAGGAGCAGAACTGCAGGTAGTTCCTGAAAATACTCTGCATGTGTGCTTTGCAAATGAAACAGAAATACAAACTAGGGACAAATGCTACTTCCTCATCAGCACAGCTCACAGCAGGACAGCAAACAGAAACGTTTGTTGAAAAATGACTTGAGCCATGCAGGTGGGTAATAGTATTTGTTTAGTGTTACCGTCTAGTGAAGCCTAAGGTCTGTTTAGAAGGAGTTGAAGAAAACCTGTCTTGTAAAGAACAGCCTGTTAATGTCTCTGTTGCTCCAATAAAGACAATCCTTTAGCCTGTCTGGCACTACAACCGGGGATTTCATGACCTGATCCCAGGTAGGGATGGGCATTTATTGCATTTATCAAAAGTGATGAAATTCACTCTTGGTTCATGTCAGAATTAATATAAGCTGTGACACAACATCGACATAACTGGAGATACAAATGGTGCAAGTCGTTACATTGGTTAATGTAATGAGTGAATGAAGTCGGGATGCCCGACTCCGTTCATCAACAAGCCTGCAAGTTTCAGATGCATTCCTGTTCAAACACACCTGAACCAAAACGATTCAGACTCAGCTGTTCGGCTCTGCAGTGTGACAAGCCATTCATTTGATTCAGGTGTGTTGGAGAAGAGATGCATAAAGCTGCAGGACATCAGACTGAACCCATCAAGATATTAAGTTTAATTTACGTGAGAAGAATTTGGGTTTGGGAGACTCTGGATACATTCAGAGTCTCACAAACCCAAATTCTTCTTACTTCTTACTTTCTTCACTCTTCTTACTTTTATTGTTATTGCAAAACAAATCACAAAAATGTTGTGAAGTTCAGGATTTTCTAATCACAAGTGTTTTTTTTTATATTTGTAATAGGATTTCCAGACAAAATGGAGGAACTACATTTTAAAAATCAGTCTGTTTTTATCTTTAGTGTTTGCAAAACACTAAAGTTGTTGTCCTTTTTAAAGGACAACAACTATGACATCACGCTGTGGCAGAGAGACTATAATTGCTGCTGTCGCTCCTTTGTGTTGTGTGACCTGAGCTGCATGCTTCACTGCCCAAACAATAAATGAAACCTGGGGGAGCAGAGCTGAAAAACTACTCTTCAAAAATTACCACACAACTTTCTTGCTAGGTGAAAATACTTTTTCCTGTTTTCTGCCCACATACAATTAACTGGAGCTTCACTGAAATGTGTTTTGAGCCAAATTATCGGTGAATCTGTACCAAAACATGTTAGCATTAGCATAGTACTTTAGCAAAATCCGCTGGATGAAAACACCAGAAGCATGAGGAGAGTTTATGGAAAACTGGCTGTGTGTGTTGTGTCAAAAATATGTTTAGTAAAATATTTATGTCTAGTTCTGGGTCTTCTACTATCAGACTAATCATGTCGTATGTTAGCAATCAACAAAGTGAGGCACCATCGCAAACGTTCGCTCATTGTGAAAAGTCTTTAAAATATTGCTAATTTATTTGATGAGAAAGCTGATAGACTGCAAAAATAAATAACGCAAACACATTGTATATAACACAATTTTGAATTTTTTGTTTTTTTAAGCTGTCTTGCACCACAGATGTTTGCTTCAGAAGACTTTTTCTTAAGAGAACTTGGCAGCTGCTGGTTGGCTTGGCTTTACTCTTATCTGTGGTCTTGTGTTGGCAGATCAAACGGTTTTCAGCAAACAGCAGCGACGCTGCAGACAGAAGCTTTAAAAGAAAAGCTGCAAGGCTCAGACGTGGTCTTGTTTCAAAGCCTCAAGCACAGTGACAACCCTACTACTGCAGCTAGAGACGCCCCAGGCTGCATAAGACAAGTGGAGACGGCCTTGGTAACAACTGTACTGGTTTCATACTGACATCATCAAACCCAGAGAACACACAGAAAAACACAGGCGACGTTAGTGCAAAGATGAGCACGAGGGGAGGCTTGTGATTATTTACCAATGTTGGCGTTTAATCACGAGGCCAATTGCAAAGTCAGATTCTTACATCACCTCTATCAGAATCTGCATATTAGGTTGAATTTTGGGAATGTGTAATTGTTGAACATCAGTTCAAAATGGGTGTTGCTCAACTTCAAACTAAGAATGTCTTTAAGTGCATGCCTTCATGACAAATACAGTTATCAGTGACTTACCAGCAGATGGACGTCTTTAGTATGGTGACGACACTCTGAAAAACACAACGGAAACAGTGTTTACCTCTGACAGACATCGTTGGCAAAACTGCAAGACAACAGATTCTTCCTTTCTACCATCTTAATTTCAGCTGGAAAGATACAAATATTTTCAGGTGGACCAAACTTAATGCTAGCAGGATTCAGTTGGTTCAAGATCAAACAACAGCTAAACAAAATAAATTAAAAAAAAAATCACTATTTCCTCGACATACTTTTGGGATGATTGGTATCTCACTGAGACATTCTGAAAATAGTATCGTCTCGGATCAAATACAAATTCTTAAAAAGAAGATTAGCACTCGAAACTCTAAAATAAATTTAGCTTGGAGGCCATTTGTAAAAATTCACTCATTTCCATTGAAAAACAAATCATGTCTGAAGTTTTAAACAGTTTGTACACAAATTAATTCTGGGTTCGATAAACTTAAATATTGGTGATCTCGTTACTAAAACAGCTCATCTCGTATTTAGCATAAAAGCACTCTTAGAGGAATAATTCGGATCGTTTTAAGTGACTTTCAGCCATATCACATTTCTGCGAGCTTATAGAAAATGTTAAAAGTAACCAGCATAGTAAAGCTAACACCCGGTTAAACATTTTAGCAATTAAAAAAACAAATTCATGGCTCTTTTCTAAGCTGAGCAACACGTATGAACTACAGCTGCATCAGATGAGCCGCGACTCAGTCAGCTTCAGGGGCGGAGCTAACTTTTAGATACTGAGACAGGCTGTCACTTGTTTTACTGTATCAATGGTTCTCATCCAGGCAAATGTAGAAAAACCCTGGGGACTGTTTAGATTTCCCAGGGAAATTTGTCCAGTGAACTCATGAATGACTGACCAGACAGACTGGTACAACCAGCAGTTTTGATTAACATAACCTTAGTGACAGAGACATTATTTGGCTGCATAAATAGACTCCTGCAAAAGTTTATTCATCTGCTTTTTTAGGGTCTCATCTCACACGTATGAATATTTTATATTCTCCATCCATCCATCCATTTTCTAACACCCTTGTCCCTAGTGGAGTTGGGAGAAGTGCTGGTGCCTATCTCCTATTGCACTGAGGATTTTGTTCATTTTCTCCAAACAAATTGCACTATGACAGCAAAAAGCATAATTTTTAATAATGACCTCAACCTGTCCCTTTAAGAAAGTTAAAAAAAAAAGCCTTTGCATTTAAATGTACTTAGTATGCTGCAAATGTAAAAAAAAAAAAAAAACAAATATAACAATCTGTTGATCTGGTTGTAACAAAAATAGTTGCTGAGCTTTATATGCACATTTCTTTAGAAGGGACATTTTTGTTGATTAAAGCTCAATTAACAACAAATAAACAAACAAAATTGCAGCTGTACCAGTGTTCACAATATCTGATAGTCATTGTGACTAGCTACATTTATTTGTTGCAGTTTTATCTGCAGTGTAGCTACAGAAGTAACAGTTTCCGACAAAAAGAATGACAACAATCGTATGAATTTCAGAGATGTCTGGGGCAGAGGGCCTGTCACTAAAGACACTTTTCTCCAGTTTTTTAACAGAGTTGCATGCTGAACGTTCAACATTTCTGCAGGGCACCTCAGTGTTATCACTGCTAAAAGACTGATGATAACGTCACATCTACAATCTGATAGAATAAAAGAAAAGCGGAAACCTGCAATCTGGACTTCATTCTAATCTCTACCTGTTGAACTCAAATCTCCCGCCCAGCATTTTTTAATTTCCCCTTCATAAAAGTAACTATGTGACCGTAAAGGTGCAATCAGGAAGCCAGGGAGAGCCATTGTGAAAGTAACCGGCCCTACAAATGCCTTGCAGGTGAGTCACTGTACCTTATCACTGAAACTGTGCTGAGCAGAACCAGACTAAACAACAGAGTTCAGAGAAATGAAACAACGGAAGAAACCGCTGGGAAAACATGCAGTAAGTGTGTCATTGGGTCTCTATAACCTTAGGCAGCAAACAAACAGGAACGATTAAGAAAGTTGAATTAAAGAATTTCCTCACTGAGGGACAATAGAGTATATTTCCATTCTAGTTTAAGGTGGAATAAACCTTAAACTCATAATTTGTCCTGAACTTAAATGAAAATATTCTGAACAGACTGTACTTGAATGATTACAAGGATTGAGCCTAAACTCTATTTCTGAATATGCTAAGAATTTATACGCATTGCATCACTTAATAAATCACAAACTTGATAGAAAAACAGAAAAAAGAGGAAATAATAGATATTATGCAAGTGTTATGCATATTTCACTGTGAAATCATCAGTTCCCAAAAGAGTCAGCCTAATCTCACTATAGCATTTATTTGTCTTTCTTATTTGAGGTTCTTAATTGTTTTAAATGTTAAATCTTTGCTTGATTTTCTGTCCCTAACGAAGCTAGACGACTCCAGAAAACCGCTCACATTTGAGAAGCAAAGCAGCACAGCTAACCATCAAGGCAGCACATTCAATTTGTTTAAAAAGCGGAAGTAGCAAAAAATAGCTAAAGAATGTTTGAGATAGTGAGGAAAAGGATGTGGCCACTATGATTTGGTCAAGAGATGAGAGAAGATCAAAACGACACCAGAAGATGCGATAAAGAGCAGCGACACAGGTGAGCGTAGGAGAACGAGTCCAGACATGACAACAACATTCCTGCAATAGTTTCAAAATGTAAGCCTGGCTCCACTGAGAACAAAAAACAACACCAATGACTCTTTGACACGCTAGCAAAGCCAAGAAGCTGCTTTAAAAGATACCCCATCAAAAATGTGACTCATAAAACTAAAAGCAGGTAAAGTAGGCTGTTGGAATCAGACTTGAGAGTGAAACTGAGGTCAAAGGTTTCTATAATATATTATTTGCAGACATGAAGTCAAAGTATAATCAAATCACACTGCAGCGTCGACAGTTAAAACAGATGTTTCAGCAAGTAAATCATTCAGTGATAGCAAAATTAGAGTAGATCCGATGACACGGTGATGTTACAACTTGCTTCTTGCAAATATGCCCGGCAAAAAATGTTCCCCCTAAAATTGTTATTGTAAGACCAACAACAGCCGACATGCTTTGCATGTTAAAAATGTAATGTTTTTGTTCTTAACCCTATTAAAACAAACAGAACCAGATGCCTGTTACTATTTCTAAGAAAGAAAGTCAACCTAACTGTAGGCACAAGCTTCAGGTGCAAAACATGGAGTTCTACATCCAACTTGTAATTATGACTGATGGATATGTGGGATTTCCCACCAGGCAGCTTTTTTATTTTTTATCTGAATGCAGTATCATAAAGGGGTGTGGAAAAAAAGCATTTTGTGAATGATTGCACACGGGAAAGATGAAGCTAGTTGAACACAGAACCCTTTTCTTTCTGCTGAAGAAAGGAGAATCTCAGAAAAGAAAAGGAGGCCACCATGTTGCCGAAAAGGTTGAGTTTGTCAAACAGGTTTCTGAGAACCTGAGAAGTTTGGCCATTGTAACCAATACTTGCACCCTAAAGCAGTTTATAATAATAAAAACAAAAATAATCAACAACTGGATGCAACTTAGGTAGGCATTTTTAGAAATTGTGTCTGCAAGTTTGAAAATGAACTTCAAAGCTTGTGTGTGCATAAAAACAAGTGCACTTTGTGATGTGAGCCACTCAGTAGATAAGAATCTGACAACATCGTGTGAGCTAGCTGCTGACGGATTTGCCTCCAGCGACAAGCAAATACTTTCAAAACTCAAAATGAAAATGACAAAGAAGAAGTCTTTAGGGTTATAGTCACTGGTTTAACCACTCTCCAGGTATTTTATGGCATAGAATAGGAATTATTTTTCTTATATTCACTCAACTATACAACTATATCAGAGGCAGCAGGAAGACGCCACAGTAATACAGTTAAATGGGTCTTACCACCTACCTGGTAAATCTAGAGCTTTAAATATTATTCCAAATTTATATTATGTAGAAATCAAACATTTTCCTTAAATATGTATAAGCTGCTGGTAAATCAACAATTTCTGTCAGATGTTGATATTTGATTATTCACTTTGTAATTTAAATTTGAATTTGCGTGCCACAGTTGCCAGGCGGTGAGGGGTAATATGCATTTCCTCTAAAACCTGCACGGTTTGCCAAGCTGTTTCTCCGTACGCCTCTCCATTACTGAATGTGAGTGACACTTGAGGAGAAGCGGGAATGCACTCAGATCCTGTTTGCACAACACCAGACGAAGCTAATCCTAAATGAAAGGGGTCAGTTACAAGAGGAAGCATGTGGGGACAGTGGGCACTTTAGCTTGGAGCAAAACTGATATCACATTTGTTTGCGACTTTCCTGTGAGTTTTGTTTCTCACTTCTTCTATGCCTGTGAAAACCAGCTGAGGTTAATTGAATATGATGCGAAAAGCTACTCGGTTTGCTAACCTTTTCCAGTGGATCCATGTTGCTAAACTACAAACTAATGTCCTATATTCTCATATGAAGTCAGTTCTTTAGACGCAAGTCTTTGCCAGTTCTTATTCATGCAGCATTTTTACTTGAATATTGGGGTTAGGTTGTCAACTGTTTCCTATGTGCTTCAATATCCTCTCTAACTCCTGGTGAAAAGTGAACCTTCAGCCAGGTCTAATGTCTTTTGACATCAACAAGGATTGTCCTGTATTTAGCTCCATCAATCTTCACATTAACTCTGACAGGTTTCCATCTCCCTGCTGTAGAAAAGCATCTCCACAACATGATGCTGCCACCACCATGTTTTACAGCAGGGGTGGTTTGTTCAAGGTGGTCTGCTGCGTAAGTTTTCCATCATACCTAGTATTTGTTTCAGAAGACAAAACATCCAATCTAGGTCTCTGGCCAGAGAACCTTCTTCAACATTTCCTCCAAATGTTTTGCTAACAACTTGAAACAGGACTTTTTAACTTTCAACTCTGGTTTTCTTCTTGCCATTACTCTATATGAGCCAGATGTGTGGAGTACACAACTAATAGTTGCCCTGCAAACAGATTTTCCACTTGGTGGTAAAGAACTTGCAAAAAGTTTCAACTTTCAAGGGCTGCAAACTCTTCAACTAGTCATTGTAGATATGAAACTCTGCCACTGGCTTGTCTGTTTCTACATTTCTTTGGGATTTCAGTTTCTGTTGTGCCTCTGGTGGTGTAACACATGACAGGATGTTTTCTCCAGGCCCCCTG
Source organism: Poecilia formosa (assembly GCF_000485575.1). Classification (NCBI taxonomy): domain Eukaryota; kingdom Metazoa; phylum Chordata; class Actinopteri; order Cyprinodontiformes; family Poeciliidae; genus Poecilia; species Poecilia formosa. The sequence continues at coordinate 22,521 of NW_006800546.1, read as the reverse complement.
CCATTGACTAAAGTTACATTATCACATAGTAATCTAACGTTATCAAGATCTTTGTCGTTGCACCTTGGTTCCTAAGCAAACAAAACATTTGGTCTCTGTTTCTCTTGACTTAACTGCACCAATCTACTTTAATGTGCTTTGCAAGTTTTCACAAAAAAGTAGCTTTACAAAAACCATGAGATTAAGGTTTATCTAAGAAAAAAAACATTCTCCATGGAAATTTTGCTCTTACAACTTAGCATCAACAAATGCACTTCTTATAAAGTCATTGTTGCAGGAATAAGTGTTTGTAAAAATTACATGTTTTTAGAGTAGTCATGGGTAGAAGTGAGTGACTATTTTTTTATCAGTAGGTTAACTGTAAATACATATAAGGTAGCTGCTAATCTAACTTTTTCTGAAATATAACTGCTAGATGTCTGAAAAACATGGGCATAACTGTACGTATGCCTATGCACAAAACAGATTGCACAATGTTTCATATGGGTGGTTTTATTGTGTTGCACAAGTTGAGGCAGTGTCTCTTTGTATGTTATCAGTTTGCACCTGCAGCTTAATCTACGTGCTTTCTTCTGTCATTCAGAATCCTTATAAGACCCATTGAGGGAGTTTTATCTTTATTTTGACTTTTGAAGACATTTAGATATGGCCTCCTAGGCTTTAGTCTATTGTTCATCCTTTATGTTTGTTTTCCCCTCGAGCACAAAACATTCAAGTACCAGGAAAATTGACCTCAGCCCTCCAGTCTGAGGTCAACTGACTCCTTAAGCACAAACAGTCAGTTGTTTTGTAGCAATTTCCCTCGAAAAGTTGGATGTTTGAATACACAAATACACTCAACAGACACTTTATCAAATACATCCTGCTAGTGACAGTTTGGATCCCCTTTTAGCTCGAGATCTGCCTTAGCTGATTGTGGCAAACATTTAACAAGGTTTTGGAAGCATTCCTTAGTTACTTTGGGTTCATACTGACAGGAGAGAACTGTGCAAATAGGTAGTTGCTACCTATCTGTCTGCTGCACATCCACGATGCAAATCTCCTGTTCCACTAAATCCCAAAAGTACTTCTTTTGATAGAGACACTGTAACTATGCAGGGTATTAGACAATACTACTACCTTTTGGTACTTTAAGAGCCTAGACTGTGCAAGTGTATTAAGAAAATAACATTGCAGTTGATAGGCGGTGTCATCCAAGAAATACTGAGGTAGGACTAAGGAGTCAGCTTTTAACTTGTTACACCTGAAATCGTTTACGTTTCAACACTTTAATAAGAAATAATTTTTCTTTGCAGCAACATGTTTATTGCTGAGCTGGCATATTTGTGCTGAACTGCCAGTACAGGTTATGGCACAGTCTGTCATCTTCTGTCTGCATTTTGGTTGTTGCCACTTTTGGCTTGGCATGTCTGAGAAGGCTGAATGCAACAATTAACTTAGTTCCTTCCTCACTTCTGGCTTCACCTCTTTGACAGCTCTCTTAAGCTGCATTACCTTCCACCTACACAAAAAGTTCTCAAATGTCATATTTGACCAAAACATCTGCAGTATGCACTTAAAGTCTGGATTGTAAGATTAAAGGGCCGCCCAGCAGTGTTTGAGTTTCACTCCTGTATCACATGGTTTGTTACCATGTTGCCAGGTTGATCTGCCCCAGCGCAGAGAAGCTTTTCAAGATTAGATAAAAAAAAGCTCTACCGGTCACCAAATCAAATCCCTCAAAGCAAACCTATGTGCAAAAATCCTGACAGGAACAGAAGGAACCTCAGACAGCAACCAAACTCATCATCTCATCTGAAGAACGTTATAAGTATTTAATCTTAGAGAGTGTGGGGCGATTTCACACACAGTGTATCCAGAACCTTTAGGGAGAAGGCTGAAGACGAATTTATGACTTGGATTCTTCCTACCAGACACAACTCCACTGAGCAGTTTGCCCTTAACATAAACGGCATTGACATTTGATGAAGACAACCCAATGGCAAGATTGACAAGTGAATACCTTCGAGGCCTCAGGGTCTTTGGGAGTTCCTCTAAATAAGAACACCTCCCACTACATCTGAGCCTGAGACCCGATGACCCCCGCAGCATCAGATAATCCTGACAGGAGATTTGCTAAAGGCCAAGGAAGGAGGGAAAGATCTACCTAAAGAACACGATCTCACATGACGAACTGGTTCTTCAGCTATAAGAGATCTTTTAATAACCTGAAGGTAGAGGCTTAAAGTACTTCTTACACTTTGTGTAAGTAATTCTGGGATGGCTGAAACAATTCTCATGAATCTTTGGCTTCTTTCCTTGTGCTGCAAAAGAAGTCTCACTTTAACCGAAAGCATAAGTGACGGTTTCATTCCTTTTTCTTTAGTGTATTTCTTTGGAACAAAAGTAGAAGTACCGGTTGGATGGCTGTTGGATGTATGCTCTCACAACCCACGCTTGTTGAATTTTGCAAGCAGCACTTCAGTTTTTTTAAAGAGACAATTATTGGTTTGCCATTATAGGCAATAAATGTAACAAAGCCAATTTTCTGATTTGACTTTTATTGGCCACTACAAATCGTCACCTTCCTAAAGTAAGCAAAAAATGAATTAGGCCATTAATTTAGTTAGGTGATAAAATGAAACTACTAATAAAATCACAATTTACTACAGAGAGAAGAAAAGAGTAACAAGTAGTGTTATTTTAGTTTTGTAAAGTTTTACTTTGAGCGCTCAGCTGCGTGTAAACTTTTTGCCTCTAGTTTCTGAAGCGAGGAATGTGAATATCTCTCAGTGACTCACTCGTTTGTATCAGGATGGCGGTTTCTGTTGTGGTCCAGTATGATGAAACACCACCGGATGTGGTATAAGGTTACTTATATGTAGAGAATGTGACATGTGGGTGTGAAGGAACGCTTTCAGTTTGCTGCTTGAGCCTGTGATTAATCGGAACAATATATACTGTTCCGATGGTTAAAAGACTTTTTCAGTGAGATGTTCGTGAAGGTTTGGGAGCGACCAGAATATTCTGTGGATGTATGGATCATAACGTAATGGATCACCGCCGTTTTTGTAAATGCAATTCAAATTGATGTTATCACACTATGACAATCTCATACTGGCTCAGTTCTACTAGGAACACAACACCTGTTCACTTCCACTTATTATCCATACAATTATTCTATCTGGTGCTACTAACCATGCCATATTTAAAAAGAACAATTAAAGGCATATTTTGACAGCTGGGACTGCTCTTCTCTTTGTAAATTTGTAGCAATGACTTCGGTCTGTCTGCCCAGATTTTTCATAGGTGCAAGAATTGGATTCAGTGGTGAAATATTTTCATGCAACACAAGGAATTCAGTGCTGTAAGAGTTTAGCAACTGCATAATTTGGATGTGTTTGTACATCATCCTGACATGTCGCAAGGCACCAAAGCAAGAGGAATGTCCAGAATTTCCTAGAAGGTCACAAAGTGGTCGTAATATTGAGGAACAGAAACAAAGAGAGGCGTTACAGACACGGCAAGAAGCAGTGAAGTAGAACAATTTATCATTCATCGGAAGCAAAAAACACAACAGCAGCTTTCTCTTGGACTCAGTGGACAGTAAATTATAGAGACAATAGCAGAGCTAAACGCTGCCAGGATTAAAAACAATTCACTCTTTCATTGCTTCTAAATATGTTGATGCATGTGACTGAATTTATTCTGGTTTCAACTGGTCCTTAGATCTAGCAAGAATGAGCTCACAGATGTTTAAAACAAGAGTTTCTGTTGAACCATTTCCCCCCATAATGCCAATCAGTTCTCCTGTACACAACAAACTAACCTTTAAACCATTTTCTGTCAAAGAACTTGACCTAAATCCTATCTTTGACCTTTTGCATGAACTAAAAGAGAAACACCATAGAGCCTGGATTCTGCTTAAGAGAAATTTCAAAAACAAGTCCTGAAAGTACAGGAAGCACAACACTGACAATGGAATTGGATTTGTGGTATTCTCACACATGAACACCAGTTCATCCCTTTTCCTCTGGTTTTCTCTTCTTCACCGTTTGATCTGTTCATCATCAAATCTGCATGAAAACTTGCTGCACAAAGACAAAGACTACTTACGGTATTTTCCCTCTGCAGTAGAAGAACAAGGCAATGGCGGCTCCAACTGCGACAAGGCATCCGATGACGATTCCGGCAATGGCTCCATCTGAGAGACCTTCGTCTATTTTTTCTAGAAAAACACCACACAACAACAGTTAAAGCCCCAGTAATCACAAAAAAAAATGTTTGCACATTGATAAGACCTGTGCTCTTTTGGGTTTGATGAAATACAGCTCGAACCAGAAAGATGAAGTAAGGTGTATCTGTCTGATCACATGAGATAGTTTTAAATTTTATATGGGAAATTTGTCCAATTAGTTTTTAGTTGTAGCATCAGTTTAAAGGTCTTTGAATGTTGCAAAACAGAAGACATGAAGGGCATCCCATCATTATTGTTGGGAAACTGGTGGTTTGTGTGCAAAATGATTTTTATGGTGGCAGTCGAATGAGAGACACTGTCAGAGCGAGCAACCAACCGAGAGCGTCCTGGAACTGCAAAATGTTAGGAAACTGTGTGGCTGTGATGCTATTGTCAAATGTTGGGATGAAGATATCAGTAAATGCGAATTTTCCTGCCTCCAATTTTACTTAAAGGTCATTATGATGCTTCCCTTATTCTCTGAGGCCTTTCTGGACACCTTGCGCACCGTCACATGTTTGATGTATTGAGTCAACTTCATCAAAAAGACTGAAAATACTACTGGCATGCAAGGCATGAATTTATGACAAATGGAAAACAGTTTCTAAGATAAATCCCATCCCAGTTCCTTGTTTGGGTTAATAACATTGTACACTGAGATCTTGATGGCAGCATAGTTGTGTTGTCTTGTGCAGCCTCAACTAGAACTACTCTGGAATTCAACATGGTAAATTTATATATAAGCTGATTCTGACTCTTTATTTTTAAATGCAACCACTGCATTCAAATTTGCAGGATTCAAACTGAATTGTAAAGTGCACACAGATTCTAACAATTCAAAGAGATGACATATGCTTACAGAGATCTGCATGCATTGGACCAAAACTTTTTTCATTTGGCTAAAGAGATCACTTGATTTGCTGGCAGAACCAGACAAAACATATATTTCTGAAATAAACATCACAGTTTTTCACTGAAATCATTTTCATGTGCTGAAGAACAATTACCTTTATAGAAATCAAACTCATTATGCACAAAGCTTGTGTTCATATGAAATAATTCAGATGCTTCAAATAGAATATCCAGATTCTTTACCAACAATTTACAAGCAGCACAGATTAGCTCAATACAATCATGGTGAACAAGACAGGCCTTTTCTGATTCAGTTCCATCTTCTCACCACATTCCAATGATCTTTTTTGAGAAAATTATTTGAATTTACACTATGAAAAGTCTCAAACGCATGTTATGTAATACATACCAAAGTCCTAAAGGTAAAGATATTCCAATAGATGTGTGATTTACCAAGTGCATACTGCTTACTAAGCTTTAATAAAAAAATGTCTATACCCAGGAATGTAATTTTTGAAGGTGAGGAAAATGAAACGACTCTTGAGTCAGGTTGCTCTTACTCTCTGTGATGTCAGACAAACAAATATTGTAGCAAAGTGTTCCAAGAGTAATAGGTTTCTGGTTTTGCTGGCAGATTATTAACAAAACAGTTAGGGAGTTAAATGATGCAACATTTCAAAACACCAAAATATGTGCTACTCACTTAATCTACAGTTGTGTTCTGCATCTGGCACTACTGATGTAATACTAATATAACAATTGACTGGCATAATAATCTTACCTTTGACAGTGACAGAGAGAGGGAGGGATTTGGTGGACTTCCCAGTGACTTCATTGCTTGCCTCACATGTGTATGTTCCTGAGCTCTTATAGTCTATGCTATTGTAGATCAACTTCTCTTTTGTTTCACCAGGGATCACTGTCCCATTTAGCTTCCAAATAATTTTGGCAGGAGGGACAGACGAGACAGAACAGGTGAGCTCCACACGTGTGTTCAACTGCACTTCTGGGTCTCCCTTCACCACTGGTGCTTCAGGACCATCTGGATGAAGTGAGGTAAAGATTAAACGTGAAACTGTCATCACTGAATCAACTAAATACAATAAATGCTTTAGCAAACACTTACAGTTGACCGTCATTGTGAAGTTAGCTTCTTTTGTGCTGACAGAGTTGCTGAGCCGACATACGTAATCCCCATTGTCCTCTTTCTTCAGCACGTCGATGTATATTGAGGTACTATCGCTGGAGAATTTGACATGGGAGTCGGGAGAAAGGGGTTTACCATCCTTCAACCAGACTCTGTCTGTCACGTTGCCACGCACAGCCTGGCAGGTGAGGTTGGCGCTGCTGTTGCCAGCGATGAGGATACCTTTAGGACCACTTAATTTAACACCAGAAATGGCCTCTGCAAGCATAAATGGAAAGAAGGAAGCCATCATTTTAAGTCAGTTCAAATAACTTTAGGTATTATGTCATTATTGTGACTTATATGTAGAGAATGTGACATGTGGGTGTGAAGGAACGGTTTCAGTTTGTTGCTTAAGCCTGTGATTAATATATACTGTTCCGATGGTTTAAAGATTTTGAAATGGTTTCTGAAATTAAAAAAATAATAATAATAATTCATAAAGATACTTTGTGATTGTCTCAAACAGGCTGGTCATGCTAGAGGACTATCCAATGGGACTAAAATAAAACTACTCTACAAATAAGAGTTGACAAAACTTCCTCCATAGCAGAGTAAAAAAACTCATTCCCATTCATTAGAAATGTTTCCGTAAAATGTGGCACAACTAGTTTTCAGGCTTAGATGGAACTTTTTCATTTTTAAATGCAAATGTTCACTTCCTTACTGGAAGCGTGACGACTCCATATGTCTCTTGTTTCTTGCTGTAATGCTGGAGATTTCATAATTTAATGCTGTCTCAACATGCTAAAGGTGACATGAGTCACCAAAACAAAAGGTGAGGCCAGTTTCAAACTGGATCCAACTGTCACATCTCTGCTTTTACTCACAAACAAAAACACAAATGACTCCTTCAGGCATAATGTAAGACCATCCAACCCAGCAGCTTTGCACGCAGAAATTGTTTATCAGCAGGAAACGACAGCCGTGAAAGAAAGCAAGATGTAAAATAACGTTTGGCTACAAATTACAGAAACTGCTTGCGACACAAAATATCAAGTACGAGCTACGGTCTGTTTGTTGGGTGTCCCTGAATGCAGAAGATCTGCCTGTAGGTGTTAATTTGACAGTCTGGTTCTAGTGTCACAAATCTGAGACTTTAGTCCTGTACTTACCTATTTGTTTTTAGCAAACTTATATTATTATTTCCCTACATCCTATCTTTTACTGAATCTATTTAAAAGAAAAATCTGTACGCATATTTTACCTCCAATTTAAAGATATTGATAAAGTCTCATTTGAATTACATTGTTGGCTTAATGGTCAATTCAAACTATTTTTTCTCTTAAGGTAATGTTAATAATAATAATAACTCTACGATACTAAGATTACTATTGTAAAAGAAAATACTTGGCCAACCATTCCAGATGTAAATGTGATAACACAGTACCTGATTAAACAAACATCGGGTTATACTCACCCATCACAGAGAACTCAACATTAGTAGATGGAACCTTTCGTTGGGTCTTGTCATTTTTAGCGACACACCTGTAGTTGCCCATCGTATGCCCAAATCCCTTCTCCTCAATGACTTTCAGGGTGAGGACTGGACCACTGGCCTCTATCTGCTCTGCGTTATGAAACCAGGTGAAAGTGGCAGCGGGTTTGGAGGAGGCCGAACATGTCAGGTTGAAATCTGAATTGGACGGGACATATTTCCCCTGGGAAGAGGCCTTAATGGTGACAGCCTCAGGTCCATCTATGGAACAAATACACACAATAACGTCTATAAGGTTGTTTTTCTGCAGTTAATATATGCACTGCAAAAACACAAGATTTTTTACCAAGTATTTTTTTGACTAGTTTCTAGTGCAAATATCTTAGAAAACTGGAAATAAGACAAAACTAACTTACAAGTAACTTTTAGCAAGATAAAAAAACTTGTTTTAAGTAAGTATTGATAAAAAAGTACTAGGTCCACATTGGCAGGTTATTTAACTTAAGTATTTTTCGAAAAGCTATTTTTAAGTTAGTTTGTCTTATTTCAAGTGTAATAAGATATGTGTAGTAGAAACTCGACCAAAATCACTTTTGTGTTTTTGCAGTGTGATGGAAGAAACTTATATTTGTTTTTTGGATTGTGCTTTCTCTTATAGTTGTACTTGTTTTGGGTACAGGAGGGTTGTGAGGGCTCACAAAACAGGCCCGTTCAGGGTGATTCTGCAGCTGCAAGTTACAAAAATGACATTTTCAATGTGATTTTATGAACTAATGGTCAGATTCTTTGTTTTTCTTATCAACTTGACGCGTCCCTCCTGAACCCTCCTGAACTGTAGCGGTAAGCTCTTGATTAATTAATAACAGGCTGAAGCTGTGGTCGGTGTGGTTTGTCCGCCTTTCAGGTTATTCATGCTGAAGGAGTGGAGGTGTAGGCTGCTGTGTACACAATGTGGTTTTAGCCTTAGAGGGTAGTTTGAAAGGGAGTGCCTTGCAAACATGCACAGGAGTTTCAAATGCAGTAGTTTACATTGCTAAGATAAAGGTTTTTGTTGGAATTGGAACAGGATTTAATTTTTTACAGGAATAACTCCAGACGTGATGCATATCCTCATATGTTGGAATGACTCTGAAGAAGAAAACCAGGCAGATTAACTATTTATGACAAATGGTCACTTGGTCTCTGTGACCTTTTGTTGTCAAACAGGTGTGGAGCTCATTCAGTCAAGTGTAACCTGGCAAACAATGAAAACTGAATGAAATGAATAGAGATTGCTGATATCTGTCTAACCGCCATGACTGATATGAGCTGCAGGTTTGACACACATCCAAAAATGAAGCCTTCAATTTACTTTTACTTCACTGTTTCAACAGGAAAAATATATTTCCACAACATAGTCAAAAAGTGTCTTCCGTTTTCCCTCAGGTGAAAACAATGCCAATTACCTTTAGCCAGTCTTCAGAATGGGAAAAACAAGAGAACATGCCAATCCAACAGGGCAAAGCCGCTCCCTTATACATGCCATAACCTTCTGTCAGTAGTATAGAGTTTAGAACAAATGAGAACATTGTTGTAATTCCTCCATTTTCTATTGGATTTTACACATTTAACTTTTTTACAGTCCTTAAGAAAACAAATTCCCATGCAGTCTAAATTGAAACAATCAGACCAGACCTCAGAGATAACTGGAGTTTATCAACCAAGAAAAGTCTGCTCAAGACATCTCCTATGCTAAGCTTGGATCAAGACGTAAATGTTGCAGCTGCAACAAAATTAGTTTGTAATCATAATATTTTGTGAAGTTTAATGCAATCTCTCTATCCAATTCTGTTATGTGTTTCTAAGAATATCAGTTCCACCTTTAAGGCTGCTTAAGAAGACGTTACTGCTAAGTGTAGGTGAATAACTTACAGTAGGTGGTGAGGTTGAATTTGGCGCTGCTCTCTTTTTGCAGTGGGTTTGCTGCTGTGCAGACAATTGGGCCAACCAGGTCATACCTCTGGACACCTGTGATGGTCAGCTTGCTAGAATATTTTCCCGGTATTTCAGCCTAAAGAGAAAATACCAATTAAATATTTATCAGCAACTCCTTACAATTTTGCGTAAGCTCAAAAAAAGCTGTTGATATAGATTAAGTTTGTTGTATCAATATTTCTACTTTTTCTTTTCTGAAGAGAATACAGTTTGAGCCAAAATGTCGTCACATTTAATTCACAAGTTTAAACAACCAGTTTAGTTTAAAAGCTTACACTCGGTGTATAAAGACTTTGCATTTGCATATCTACTATTAATTGAATCATAAATTCTTAATCTCAAAATGCATATGAACTTATTTCACCGTGTCTGACATCACCGACGATTGGACTGTAAACCGTTTGTCATCAGAAGGAATGCTCTTGCTGTCGTTGGTCCAGGTGAAGCTCAGGATAGATCCTTTAGACGTGCAGGTAAGAACCACTGTGCTGTTGTACTCAATGGCTTCAGGAAGGTCTGACTTGATCATGACATCAGACACAGGCTCTGCAGAGAAACATGCAAGTTTATAAGAAGATGACTAGCATGTTGTCAGAGTCAAATTTAGAATTCATAAATCTCAACGACATTTCTCAACATCAATCGGACAATGAATTCAAGTCTTAGGGAATTTATTTCACGATGTCATATCTATGTTTTATGAAATCTAACTGTATTTGTTTGAACTTTGTTGAAATCTTAACAGGATATGTATCATATGAAAGGTATCCCCACTAAGATCTTAAGGAAAATGTTCTTTTGTTGATGAAATCTGGCTATAATGAAGAGCAAAGAGTCAATAATGCACACACCCAGGGCTGAGTCCTCTTCAACATATATTTGTGAGCTGAAATCAACATATCAATACAGTGAAAGAAAATGGACGAACTATTGCAGCCATTAGACCTGTTTAACTGGCTACCGATAATCCAGGACTTCCAACAATGACTGTACTACTTGCATACGGCAGATTAGGCAACAGTGGGTGTGTGAGAACAATGTAAAGGAGTGGCAGCCACATCTGAATCTGAACTGTAAGAACTCCCCCTTCTTACACTAATTTACAGATCTGCTCCAATGACGACAGAAATGACAGCAGCTGGAAATAAATCTGAACTTAAATTAAATATATATATATATATTTGAACGACAACAATAGCTTTGCTTGAAGAATATAAAGACACAACCTCTTATGGATAAGTCTGTAACTGGTCAGGGAATCAGACAAACTTCATCTATTTTAATGTAATCTTTACAAACAAGAAGGACATTACTGATTGTAAGTCTCTAGACATTCTGTTCAACAAAAAAATGAAACTTGCTTCAATTGCATTTATTTCAAGAAATAGTCATCTTGACGTAGGATTTTCGGTCTGAGATTATGATACTGCTGTAAAGCCAGAATGTGTACCTAGACTAATAAAACCAACAAATCTGTCCAAATCTGTATATAAGGAGTGCTGACCAGAAGAACTGATTCTTTCCCAAAATGCCTGACAACTGCATGTGTGTCTTTTTGAAGAATTTACATATGATTTTTGGTGGGAAGCTGTTTTTCTAAGCTGGTTTATTTCACAGAGCCAGGAAGACTATGAAGCAAATCAACATGATAGCCTTATCCTTAGGGATAAATCCAGAACAGAAATACAGGGAGTAGACGTACAAATGTGGTAAAATTAGGACACCAGTAGTCAAATGGGCTCTGGGCTTCAAAACAACACTAAAAAGGGGGTCATGCTAAAATAAAAAAAACACAAAGAAAATAAAAAGGGTAAAACTCTTCAAGCTATCCAAAGAAACTGCAAACAAGCACAAATTACAACTGCAAAGTAGAGCACTAGGAGCCACGCCCTGATGTCTCCTGGTGCACGGGAATGGTGGCTTTTCCAGCAAATTTCATGATGTTTCTCTGATATGCACTCCTAGCAAATTTATAAACACTAACAGTACCTAAACACATCTGAATGGCGTGTGTATTCCCCATCCCCGTAGTCCTTGTAAGGTGGCTAGTACGAAATACGAGGCGTAGCCATGGATATACCTGAGTTTCTGTTGGCGGAGGGATGTTTTCTCGCAGTAGGCTGTTATGTGTCACAGTTACTTTTGCGGACGCAGCAATTCCTAACATATTACCAAAGATATTACAATAAAGGGGAAAAAAAACTAAATAACTCTTTGTGGAGCAGTTTACGCATAAGCTGCAAGAGAGACTAAGCAGTTAAAAAGTCAGACTGTAATAAAAAGCAATGATAAAGCAATAATGACTCACCCAGAACTCGGATTTTAACTTCTGCGGGAATAGTAGTTGTAAGCCCGATTATAACTACATTGTAATCTCCGCTGTCTTCTGATTTTATGGACTTCAGAGTCAGGGACCCGTCGGTGACGTTAATGGAAGCTCTGCCTTTGTATTGATCTGTAATTGTAACCGCACCAGGTCTTACAGTACCAATTGATGTAGAACCCTTGTAATTCCAGGTTATGATATCGTCTTTTCCTGTTGGACGCAGGAGATTTATTGTCAAATCTTTCCCCAAAAGTACATCCAGAGGACCGTCGGGTAGAACTTTCTCTCCAGCAGAGAACCCTGCGAGTAAGCAAAAGCAAAATAAAAATAAATAAATAAAAATAATCTAATAAATAAAGCAGTCGTTTTTCATTCAAATAGTGAAAGTACACCCATAGCAGACATCATGGACAGAGCGAAAACATAAATCGTTGGATACTTAAAATAGACCTTAAAATACAGATTTATTAAGAATTTAAATAACAACAAACTTAAGACTCACCGGATTTAACAGAGAGGAGCAAAAGAAGCGAAAAGGCGATCAGAGCCATCCTGGACGGTTTCAAGTCTTCCCAGCAGAGACACAGGAACCAAACTGCGATGTACCTGCTGCTTTTACTGGGACACACCCAGAGGTGTGGACACACAAGAGCATGAGTAACTAATGTGGGAGGTTACTTCCTGTGACTTTTCTATAAGGAGAGCTATTAGTCAATTTTATTTATAGGGTCACCAACGTTGAGCAATAAATATTTCAGATAAATGAGTCTGAATATGACGAAGTCTCAACTAACCGCAGATAGAATTTCACAAGCCAGTTTTTATTTTCTATTTTTTCTCTCATCTGCCCTTTTATTTGAATTTGTTGTGGTTTAATACCATCGTATCATATAAAATATTTGTAATGATTATCCAGACTGAAATGTAATACATTAAAATGTTTTAAAAGATTAATGATGATCTTCTGGTATAATGCATAAAAAATGCATTATAAAGCCTAATTATTTTAAATTAAGCAGAGCAACGTGAAAAATTGGAAGAAAATATTGTGGCGTATTTTATTTTTGTCATGGTGCTGCCATCTGGTGGTCTTCTATGAAATCTTTCTGTCTGTCGAAAGTCTTCCCCAACTGTTAATGCATGAGCAAGATTTTATTTTTGGTTTATTGGTGAAGAAAAAAAAATATTAGCCTCATCTTTTTGTTACGCGAAACTAAATCTGGTGTTCAAGGCAGCAAGTTATCATACACAAATGCCAACTTAAGTTTATTTGATGTAGGAAGTGCAATATGTCCAATCCTGTTTTATTCATAAAGCTCACTTTAAAACAGAATATTTAACCACAGTGATAAACTGAGAGCTGTTTCACAAGAGGTCGGATTCAGAAATCCAGGATAAGTGATAAAGCCAGGCTTGATGCCATCTGTTCATTATGACTTTATATTATTTTAAGAATGCATGAAGGGGCAACTCCAGAAAATAGAAAAATAAAAGAGATGTGAGGCCTAGAACCAGGAGAAACGGGTAGAAAGTGTGAGAGGGAGAAAAACTAGGTTGAAATTCCACAAATCTCATTAAACAAACAGTAGATTGTTACAAACACAAAGACAGTGAAACAGATCATAGCTTGCTGGCTAAACAAAGATTATATCAATCTTAAATCTTCAACAAAAGTAACTTGTTGAAATCTGTTAATAATTAGCTTTTGCTGACTAAACTCCAGCTTGTACAAATGGTAGGTTTAAAGAGAAAACATGCTCTTTGAGCTTCCAATTTTGCCCTTTGAAAAATGTTGCAATATCCTCTGTCCCATCAGTGAAACATGGACCTGTTCAGCTTAAAATCACTTGTGTTGTCCCTCTGTTTTATAGGTAAGGTTTAACGTTTCTATATGATTTAATGCATGAAATGTTATTTATTAACTGGATATTTTGTAATGACTGTAAGACCTGATGATCATGAGTTTATCTTGTTTCCTTTTGCTGAGCTGAGTTCAGTACTGATAAAAATGCTAAATGATGATCCCTATTATAGTTTGGCCTCTATTTGCATAAATATTAGTCTTATTTACACCTTTAAGTGTTTACAAAACAATCTAATCCTTTCATGCTTCCCTACAGGGCTCAGTGTTGGTCAAAAGATTGTATCGGAGAGTCCAGTGCAAGTCTATTTGGGGGAAAATGCAACCCTTGAAATCCTGGTTGAGAACGAGCCAAGTAACATAATAACCTGGAATTTCAAAGGTGGAAACCAAATTGTAAATGTTGCTCTTCTGCGTCCAGAAGGTCTCATTGTAAATGATCGCTACAAAGGTAGAGCTTCGATTGACTCAGCCAACGGCCACCTGACTCTGACCTCCGTACAACTGAATGACAGCGGAAATTATACTGTCGTAATATTGGGGAAAAATACTACTGAAATTGGAACAGTTAAACTCCATGTTGTGGGTGAGACATTTATTTACTGTTTTTGACATCTTGTAACTTTGTATGCTGATGTACTAGACTTTCTTTTTCTGCAATTTTTTAAAAGGCAAGCTAAGCTTTTGACCTTAAAAGTTCTTAAGTAGTGGAGTTACTCTACTAAACTGATCACAGCACACACAGCTTTAAAATATATATTTTAAATCTGCTAGGTTTAATGTGATTAAGGTTAAATGTGAAACTTACGGAGCCCCTAAGGGGTGTTACATCCCGACTTATCTCGAGATCCCGACTTATTATCTCGAGATCCCGAGAAACTAAGTTGAGATCTCGAGATCCCGACTTAATTCATTAATAACCAGCTACAGTCCTCTGGACATTAATGAATTCTACCAAAACTGCCAAGTCGGAAAAGGACTTGCGCCGAATGAGTCCCCGCGCTCTGAAAACTCTCTTCAGATGTCTCTCACTAATACTAAATCCATGTCTGCTGTCAAGCACTGATTTAATGTGTTTATACTCAAGCCCAAGCTCGAAATAAAAATCTATATATCTACCCCATGGGTGGGTGTCCTCCATCACTGTGATTAGGTCGTTATGTACTGATGTCGGGATCTCGAGATAATAAGTCGGGATTTCTTTCCTTTTTTTTTTCTCCTTGTCCCCTTAGGGGCTCCGTAGAAACTAGCCTGATTTGAAGAGAAATATTAATCCCGCTTTGAGAAATAGAAAGATATTGTCCTATTTCTCTCTGCAAAATCTCTTCAGAGTTCTATCCGGTGTCTTCTCTTTGCTTTTCAATCATATCAGATCTAGGGACACATATGTTCATTAAATAAGATTTATTTTAATTTAGGAAATTCTGCAGTTATCATCCCTAATAATCTACTTCAGATTAATTTAACTGAATCTTTGAATCAGTCACAAATGTCTTTGGACCCCTGGGGTATAAAATCATGGCATGAAATAGTTTCATTTTATTTAATTCTTGGACAAGGCTTTTTGTTTTGCTTATCATTACAATAGGCAGGATACTGGGTAAAAACATTTCCAAAGCTATTTTTTTAAGAATCCAAGATTGGCTTCTTTGGTTAACATTTCTAATAATTGGATATTTACAAGCCAATAGGATTGTTAGGGTGGCATGTTCTAAAATACATGCCACCCTAATCATTACAAGCATTATATGTGGAATTTGCGGTCAGATTAAAGTTTAAGTTTAGGTTTCTCTGTATCAAACAAAGGTTTAAGACTTTTAAAAGTCTTAAAATCAACCTGCTGGGCAGCGTCTTGGAAGTCAACTTTGATTTTATGAATGCTTTATTCTAATTAAACTTATTTTAAGACTTTTTATACATCAACAAAAAAAATCAGTTCTTACACCAAAAAACTGTATTTTTACTAAATAATTTCAAGAAAAGTGTGGCCACAGGAGATTCTGTTGCTTCAGTACATTTCAAATGATTATTAAATGGTCACTAGAGGATTCTGTTGTAGTGTTGGGATGAAGGTGATGAAGATGATATGAGTTTGAGGTTGACGGTTTGACCCCCTCTGTGTCTGTCTCACTTTGGCTTTTGGGGTCTTCTGCACATGATAAATGCTTTACAAGTCCAGGTCATTTACCATTTGCTGTAACCATAAACTAAATAATTTATAAATATGACTGGAATGAAGTGAATCATTTGCAGAAAAAGAGAAGTCCAGTTATTTAGCAGAACATGGGTATGCTGTTGACGGACAGTAGAGTTGATCCTGACCTTCAAGATGTTTATTGTCTCATAGATGCTTTACATCCCAACCTGACTTTGCGGGCCCCCTCCGGTGAGGAGCTGCAGCAGGGGAAGTTCACCCTCACATGTCTGGGCTACAAGGGCTTCCCCTCAGACTGGCAATTGCGTTGGTACGTCAATAGCAGCAGCAAAGTGAACTGGGAAGAGGAACGTGGCCCCGTGTTGCCTCTGGATGACGTCCACTACAGCTGGAGCAGCTTCTTGACGGTGGATGAGGAGAACTGGAAGAAGATATCGTCAGTGACCTGCAGGGCGGTTCGGGGCGCACTGGCTCCAGTCTCAGTCACTCTGAAGATCAACTTGAGTTCGGAGGCCCAGCCTGACTCACTGGATTGATTTTTGTACTTTAACTGGTTTCACTCTGCAGCGCATTTTCAAGAATCGATTATTCTCTCGCTTTGCTCTGATCTTCTTTATACTATTGAATATAATATATCATAATTCAAGATCACAGTTAGAGGATCAATGTATTTCTGTGTAGACGCCTGTTGAAAGCTCTTAAACTTTAACTTTGGATTGTTATTGTAAAACCATAAAACCTCTGAAAAAATAATCACATTTTCAATTTGTTTTAAGGTGAAGAGCATTCTTCAGTACTAAATCGCATTAACATTTATATTTGTAGAAATTTAACTTTGTAAAAATGTTCTGCAGAATAAAGTGTAATCTACTTAACATATGGATTCATTAATTATCTGCTGAGTTTGAAGCAAAAATAAAAATCTTTGTAACTTATACACAGACATCAGATTTTGGATTTAACTACTTTGTTTTTGTAATTTTCAGATTCATATTAACACACATCATAAATAGTATTTTCTCCTGAATTTCATATTCTGAAGATAAGCTAAAAATAATTTTTGTTTGATGATAATCATAGTCCAGAGAAACAGCAACATAGATATTCGTAGGCTTTGAAGTATTGTTTCTCATTTTGTCTTGACAGATTACCCCCTTCTTGGGTGCAAGAGGTTTTTAAAGTCTGACATTCTTAATATGAGAGTTCAGTAGATTGTCTTCAGATTTGTATAGGAAAAAATGGCAAATATTTGAGTTGTGAAGATTGACATTGTCAGTTTGGAGCCATTTCCTGAAAAATAAAATGAATTTAAATAATTCCGATATTTTTTTGTAAAATACAAGCATATCTTAACACAGTTCTAAAACCCTTTGCTTACCATTATGATCCCAATGTTTAAAGTTGCTCATCAAAGCCATTGAAAAGTGTATGTATCAGATTAGACCTGTTGATTCTTTGGAGAGTTTTACGTCTTCTTTTGTTTTGTCTTGCTGACAATTGAGCTGCTCTGTAAACTATAACAGAGGTCTTAATTTATTTGAGGTGGAAACAAACAATGGCATAAAAAAGTTTACATCTAATCTCATTTTGTCACATTTTTCTCATAGTTTTTATTGCTTGCTCATGGCACAGACAAAATTCAAATAATTCAGAAAAATGAAATGAGCATTGTTTTATAATTTTAAAGGCTGGACTGAAAACATGTTGCATGGAACAAGTATTTGATCTATCTATCTGATCTTTATATGCTGTTTTTCGCTGTTCTTGGAAGCAAAATAAAGTGTTTTTATCCAACACCACACATTCACTTCTACAGCACACCTCTGGAACAGTGCTGCCATCTCGTGGCATTTCTGGGAACAGAGAGAGAAAATGTAACTTTCTGCAGAATAACTGTAAACATTGACCATAAAAATTGGAGAAGTTAGAAAAGTTTTTATTTTTGGTTAAAATACAGTATGTGGTATTGATTTGCTGCATGCTTCACGTGATAAAGTTGTATTTTATCGGTCGAACATGCAGTGAATTGCAGCAGCTATAAAAGTTTGAATAACGGCTAAGAATCAAGGTCTGAGAATAGCTGGATGTGAGCTGCATCATCATATCCATACATGGAACTACAGATATAGCGGTAAAATAAACGTTGCACACTGAAAAGGACAATGATGGTGATGAGAACAAAAGGTGAAACTTGTAGGAACATTGTAAAAGCTAGTAAAAGGGGAAGTCTGATGTATTTTGTTCTGAGGTTTTAGAAACAAAATTTAGGCCACTGAGTGTGTAATTCTCAGGATGATCGGTAGAGGGAGACAGCGTCTCCCTCTACCGAGGGAGTCCTTCATTAACCCAAAGGACTCAAGAATGACGTGAATTAAATGTCCCCAACAAGCAACAATTTTAAAAATTCATTGTGCAACATTCTGCATAATATCTTCTTTTTTTATTATTATTTGTTGTTTGTTTTTTCCAATTTTCTCCTTAAAAGATATTTTTAAAATTCCACTCAAGATCTGATTGGATAAAATATTTTAAAATGTGAATGTTTACACATTGAATGAATAAGACTTTTGATGATTTGTTTTGAAATGTAAATATCATTTAGTTCATGAATCAGAACTTATTCTGTCCCACAGCGTCTTCAACAGCCCTGAAATGTGTTCATATAACATTAAATAAAATAAAAATGTACATCTCTGAGTTTTTCAGTGTTTGTATTCAGTGTTTTTCACAGTGAGAACACTGAGGGACTAAAAGTGTTTTTATACATATTGTCTTGGCAAAACTAAATACTTTTCTGAGAATAAAAAAAGATAGAGCACATCCAGATTTTATTATTTTGTTAAGCAGATGTTCTGTAGTTTGATGGTAAATTTTATGAAGAATAACTGTGGTAGGGTTGTACACTGAAAAAGTTTCACAATGCTAGTCGGTGAGAGTAAAATGATAAAAAAGAAAGCAGACGTTTACAGGATCCGTTTGAGTCAACAGTTATATTAGTTTAAACTTTTAGTTTTAGTTTATCACAACATGGAAAACATAAAAAGGTTTTTACTTCCACGTGACTTCAGTTAAAATTCAAATGCTACACAACAAAATATAAATCATATCCCCCATTCTGGTGTTTTTGTTTTATAGAAATGTTGTTAAAGTTACAAAACAAAAAGAACTACAGCCTTTAAATAATTCATGATCTGAGGCTACATATTTTTAAAGATATTAGTTGCATGTGTTGCCAATTTAAAAGCAGCAATCACCTTAATGAGTTAATTTAGATGATTGAACTTTAAAGTTTACAATTGTATATTAAATTAAAGTAGTTTGGACCTGAGACAGGGTCCATACAGAGATCAGAAGCCTGTCAGAGGTCAACGCTGAGACAAACAGGTCTAACAGACAAGGTCAAATGATAACTCCCAAGGTCAATTCATATTCTGACTGTGCAACTGGAATCCAGTCATGCACTGAAAGAAATGTAACATCCAGATGGGAAGGAAATGAATATTTTTACTTCTGAAGCGTTTCTGCTGCTACGGTTCATTAGTGAAGCTCAGAAAGGGAAGAAAAAAACTCCAGTTTCACTTTAAGAAATAAAGAAAGCAGATTCCTCTTTATTTTATGGAAGTGGCTTTTTAATCACATGCAGACCAGTGAAGAAGGTCGGCTCTGTGACCTGAGAGGTCACCCAGCGCTCCCAGTCACAGACACTGAGGAGAAACCAGTGTTCCCATTTACTCATCAACTTCTGGGTCCAACTTGTTTCTCCATGAGCTTAAAAGTTAGTTTTATCCCTGCTGCGATTTTTGTATTTCATTTCATGAACTACACATGTTTTATTCCAGAGAGTGGTTTTACTTATTTTTTGCTTCATGTAACATTAATATGGAGTTTATATAAATTTGTTAAAAGATTTTATTTCAAACACATTAAACCATTTCTGCAGCTTTCTCATTAAAAAAACATGACAGTAAATATTTAACATAACATTTACTGTCATGTTAAAAAACATGACAGTAAATATTCCTGAGATGTTTTTTTTATCAGCACAAGTCAGAGATATGTAATTTTTA
>NW_006800546.1:0-1583 GCF_000485575.1 Poecilia formosa | reverse complement strand
TGTTTCAATATTTCTCCATGACAGCAGAATTTTAATTATCGTTCTTCCTCAAACCAAGTTCCTTTCAGAGTCTCACCCTTAACCAGGAGCCCCAGGGTGGCCCTCAGGAGAGTCAGTGACATCATAATTGTGCTGCTGGTGTGTCAGTGGCTCTGAAAGGCCTGGACAGCCACTGATCAACTCTGACCTCTTAACAGCTGCAGCAGAGAGGCAGGACACATATGCAAACACACAGAGTCAGTCAGCTGCAGGTTTCCTCCTGAAACATCAATATGATCAGAAAGACTGAGACGAACTCTTTATAATCTTGTACAGTTAAAACTGAAGGAATTCTCTGAACGTTTAGCACTTTTAGATCTTTGTGAACTTTTCGCTGTGAATAAGCAAAACAATCTTTTTACTTGAACATCTTGTTTATCCTATTCAAACTATTTCCAAAGGGGTTTGTTGTTTCCACTTCTCAAATATTAATTTATAACTTCATTTATTCAAAAGAAACAATTACATTAAGCTGGCATCTTTTTTAAAACCATTCAATTAGCAAACAAACCAAATTTTTGCTTTTATTTTCTTGCTGGCTGGCCTCACTAATGTCACATTCTTCTTGTCATGTAATAATTCAGAGAAAGTATTTTCAGATTTTTCTTTCATCCATGCCTGACAACTGTTTATGTTTCTATTTGTTAATTCACAGAAAGAGACTTGACACCACATCTCAGCTTGTATTTCTGTCTGTGGAAAATATCTGGCAGTAATTTTAAAACCAAGTATTCAAACATTGTTGGTTCTAGTCATCTGGCAGTATTGTAGTCCAGGCTCTAGAACATAAATCCAGGATCTAGCAATAATTTTACTTAGGATATGAATTATTTCCCAGTAGTAATGGCAAACTTGGCAAATTATTTTAAACAAGACTAACCTAACAATAAAGTATCTCCTGGACTTTTTTATGAGAATAAATCCTGTAAAGTGTTTAATGATAATTAATCTTTGACTTCATCTCAGATTGTTTAAAAGGAAAATGTGGAAAATATTTTGAAACCTTTTTAAAGTCAAAGTTACTTCAGGCTTCTTAATCGGAGAATAAAAGTCAAGCATCTAAAATAATTAGGAAGTAATATTTTAAAATACAATAACTGAATATCATCACTGATTGTGTTCTTGTGTTTAATGGAGATCATTTCTGGCCCGATGTGTTCAGTGAACTGTATCAGTGTCTGATGCAGAACAAAGTTCAGTTTCTGTTCAGACTGAGGGAGGTTTTTGTACGATGATTTTTCACTGTGTGAACACATTAACACTATGATAACTCTGACAGTAATAAACTCCTGCATCTTCAGCCTGAACTCCACTGATGGTCACAGTGAAGTCTTTGTCATTCCCGGTGCCACTTCCACTGAATCTGGAGGAGATTCCTGAAAATCTGGATGATGTTCTGTAGATCAGAGCTTTAGGAGCTTCTCCAGGTTCATGGTGGTACCAGGACAGGTAGTACTGTGAACCTGAATACTGAGCTACTTGTCTACTGGCCTTACAGTCAATAGTGACCGTCTGACCAAGCTGCACTGATTTGGCTGCTGATT
>NW_006800545.1:277707-279272 GCF_000485575.1 Poecilia formosa | reverse complement strand
ATCATCTCTGAATCTCTTCCTGAAGTACTCCTCCTTCTGGGGGTCAGTGAACCCTCTGACCTCTGTTACCATGCCACCAGACAGAGGAGGGATCTGATTGGCTGCTGCAGGTCGTGTGGTTATCCAGAGGAGAGCAGAGGGAAGCAGTTCCCCCCTGATGAGGTTTGTCAGCAGAACATCCAGTGAAGTGGACTTTTCAGGGTCAGTTAACATTTTAGTCTTGTGGAAGTCCAGAGGAAGTCGACTCTCATCCAGACCATCAAAGATGAACAGAACCTGGAACATTTCAAAGTTGCTGATTCCTTTGGTTTTAGTGAAGCGTTCATGAATCAGTCCCACTAAGCTGAAATGTTCTTCTTTCAGCATATTCAGCTCTCTGAAAGTGAATGGAAATATGAAATCAATGTCTTGGTTGGTTCTGCCTTCAGCCCAGTCCAGAGTGAACTTCTGTGTTAACACTGTTTTCCCAATGCCAGCCACTCCCATGGTCATCACTCTTCTGATTGGTTGATCTCTTCCAGGTGGGACTTTAAAGATGTCTTCTCTTCTGATTGTTTCTTGATTCCTGTTTGCTGTTTCAATCCGTCTGACCTCATGTTCCTGGTTGACCTCTGTAGTTAACCCCTCTGTGATGTGGAGCTCTGTGTAGATCTGGTTCAGTAGGATGTTATTTCCATGTTCATTAAGGCCTTCACAGAGACTTTGGAGCTTCTTCTTCAGAGACTCTTTCAGCTCCTGTTGACACTGAATATGAATATCTGGAAAAAGAGACACAAGAGGAAACATTTCAGCTAAATATAGGGAGTACAATTTCTTTTGATGTTCTCAGAAGGGATGTGCAATAAACTTTAATAAATAATAAAAATCAATAAATTAATAAATAGTTGTCTTATGTAAAAAAGAGAAAGTCATTCTAACTTCAATCTGTGAGGATGGAGAAAATTTAATATTTCTGGACTGACTGATCGATGCTGTTTGGAGACACTGTGAGCGTTTTAGCTGGAAGTTGAACCAAACAGAGTCTTTGTGACCCTGATGTCATTAAACTCAACAAAGAATTTCTATGGTCTGTTTCACTGCAATAAACATTAACATGAGGTGAGTTCAACAACTCTGTGTATAGGTAGCGCTGTTCTGGTCTGTCTTCATACTGATTCAGACTCATGTTGCCTCTATAATGTTAAAGTTCAGGTAGTCTGAACGTTGCTGAACGTTAGTAAACATTTATTCTAGTTAATTCATTCATTTTTATCATTAAACCCATTTTGTCTCTAATCCAGGTAAATATATTATGATTCAGGGTCTCCTGAATACACTCAAGTCTCAAAGTAAGAATTTTTTAATTCCGAGTCCTATGACCCAAAATCTCCCACTGTGCATCCCTCCTGATATATAGATACATGTTCTCCTGCTATGAGGAACATGCTAAACATGCTAAATGCCACCAGGTGGCACCTAAAATCAGAGACCAGTTTTGTAAGACGAAATCTGAACAGGAAATGTTTGATCAGCATGAAGCAGTTCATTCTGAGGGTGTGATAAAACCTTAATTTTTTTTAAGGTTT
>NW_006800545.1:275204-276944 GCF_000485575.1 Poecilia formosa | reverse complement strand
TCCTCAGGTCTAAACCTGTTGTTGTGTTTCTGCCTCATATCTGAGTGACGACCACTGATTCTGTCTACATGAGACCAAATGAAGCTTCTGGTTCATCACTTTCTTTCCTCACTGCAGGAAGAACAATAAAAGAAACACCTTCTAAATATAGAGCTGCACTATTTTAGAAAAACAGGAAACTTTGATGTTATTGGCGAATATTATGATGAAATTCATCACTTCTCTTTCTTTACCATCATCATCAGCTCTGCATCTCTGTCTCTAAGCTTTAGCATCTCTGACACCAAGTGTTGGAATAAAAGACACAGCAAATCTTTCCATCTAAGATAATAAATTAGTAATAAATGATGTGATTACTGGTTAAATGAATTAGTGTATACAGTAAATATTCCTGAAGTATCAGAGCTGCTGGCCTGTTCTTCACTTCGGTTCCTTTTAGTTTCCATCTGAGTTCAGTTTTTACCTTCAGGTTTCACAGAAACTCACAATGTTTCCACCAGAGCTTCACTGAACAGGAAGCGTGAAAACAATAAAGAAACACTGAGGCTGAGCTTCATCACATGGCAGCAACACAGGCTGTGATTGGTCAGTTTGTTCCTTTAAGATGTTCATTTCTGCTTCTGATCACTTACCGAAATCCACTTCCTGCTGGACTTCCTGCTGCTGCGCCATCTTTCATCTGGAAAAGGTGAACAATTCATTATGTTTCAGACTTTATTTTGGTCTTCCTAGAAGATCAAAAAAAAATAAAAAATACTGGATTAGAGATGGAAAATACTAATTTAAATCGCATGATAATCATCAACGCACCACCAAAAATAACCATTTCTTTAAATCTTTTATGAAAACTGACTTGATCCTTGCAGAAAATCTGAAATAAACACCAACTTACCAAATGTTTCTAGGTTCCCTTTAAGGATCGTCAGTCATTCTAGGATCAGATTTTCTTCAGGCTGAAACTTAAACATCTTTAAATCCTGTTTGTTGCCATGGAGACAGGATTGTGTTGCTGATGCCACTAGGTGGCAGTATCAGCTGATTAAAGCTCCTCCAGAAAAGCATCTGGCCTCCTGATCAGGTGTTTAATTTTCAGGTGACCAGCAGCTTCTGAATCTGTCCTCACCGTCTCTGCCGTCTTCCTCTGAGTGATGATGAAGCAGCAGCAGAGATGAAGACACAGAGGGATGAGAGGACAAATCTGGACTGACAGAGTTTCATCCTGCTGAAACAAACCAAGTCCTGACTGGTTTTACTGAAGCTGCTGTCTGGGACCAAACTGGAGAACTCAGTGGATTTTAAAAGGGGCCAAAAACTCTACAACCCTAAAGGTTGTAAACCCAATCAAAACGGCATAATGAAGATATTTGAAACTTAGTACACAAAAGCCTTCAAGACAGGAAATAAACTATTGGAGGTAGTTCCTAAAATCAACAGTGTTAAATATTTGAGTTTGTTCATGTAATATAAATTAACAGAGTTTCTTCAGAAACACTGAAGCTTTTCCTCTTTAGTTTGGTGGCAGGATTTGGGTCAAAGGTCATTTTTGACATTTCACACATACTGAATTTTGACAAAGTCCAATGAATTTAAATGTGTTGGCTTCATACAGTAGGTATGCCTATAAACCTGGTAGGATTAAAGTTATAAAAATGTTGAATTTTTTGGACCAGACCTCAAAGTTTGATGTCTCACCAATAAAAATATCTCAGAGTCAAACAGTCTGTCTTCAACACGATTGTC
>NW_006800545.1:269577-274734 GCF_000485575.1 Poecilia formosa | reverse complement strand
CGTTAATAATAATAAACACGTTTTATATTATAAGACACAGCAAACTAATGGTGGTAGACGGCTGCACTGGGTTAACTCGGGGAATGATTTGTCCGTGTATCAATCAACTCCTAACCTCTTCTTTGTTCTGGCACAATTATCGATTTTTTAAAATTTTTATTACGCTCCAAACTTTGCGAGGACTGACCACCCAGCTGACCTCATACACACACAGCCAGCAGCGTCACCTTCCCATTCGTACTTGATGACGTCACTCCCACACCGACACGCCCACCACCAGGTGTCAAAGCCGCTGCTCCTGTCATATCAATAATTACTTATTTCATTCATACTGCTCTTATAGAGCCTCAGTGAAAACGTGTTTATTATTATTAACGCGTTGGTGCAAAAAAACTGATTGAAAATCGATTTATTTACTGCATGTTTATGTCTGTTAAGGCTCAGATGGAACGGCACTGAAAGGAGCACTTTAAACCATTCAGACTAGAACACAATGGAGACACAATCAGATGACTTATTACCCCGCGATAATAACTCAATAGTCCGTGGAAAAACCTTATAAGCTGTATTAAAACAGAAAGTACGGCGGCCACCGTAAAAAAGGCTTATAGTATCAATTATGCCGCATGAACTGATCAGTAGATTATTGCGAGGGAACGCAAAAGAATTTTTTTCCCCCATGTCCCCTGGGGGGCTCCGTAAGTTACCGATCACATTTGTGTAGTTCGAGTTACTTTTTGCAGTTGTTACCTTTTATTTTCGATGTGTGTGCGTGGAATACAAGTAAGTGATGTTAGAAAGTGAAGAATATTTTTTATGTATCTGAATATTTAAGTTTTAGCGTTAATTGATCGCATGCTTCGTTCACGTGCGCACTTAAGCTATACAACGTGGTTTTGTGTTGTGTTTGTTTGTGTAACCTTTATTAGTGTAGTTAGTTAAGTAATTGTGTTATTATTTCAGTCATTTATTCATCAGACACTGATGTTGCATTATTATTTATATTTTGTAGAACCACACCATTAGGCGAAATAAAGACTGAACAACAAGTGCAGGTTGGACCAACCGACTCTGGTTTCTTTGGGGTTCTGACCGGACTCACCACAGTGATTTAACATTCCATCATCAAGCTGATCATCCTAAATTTTAATGACATAACATTTGTCATGAACATGAAGAAGTTTTTATGAATGTTTATGACAGTTTTCATGAAGTGTCATTTGGTAAATGAAAGTTTTAATGCAAAGTTGCTCTAAAAGTCCATTAAAAATGCCAACTTTGCATAATTTTGTAAATTATAATGTAATGCAAAGTTGGCATTTTTAATGGACTTTCAATGCAACTTTTAGAGCAACTTTGCATTAAAAGTGTCATTATTTACTGAATGACACTTCATGACAACTGTCATAAACATTCATAAAGACTTCTTCATGTTCATGACAGGAGTTATGTCATGTTTATGACAGTGTCATGTCAGTCTTTTGCAAACCCCTTCAGTTAAAGNAGGAAGCATGAAAACAATAAAGACACTGAGGCTGAGCTTCATCACATGGCAGCAACACAGGCTGTGATTGGTCAGTTTGTTTTTTTAAGATTCTTCATTTCTGCTTCTGATCACTTACCAAAATCCACTTCCTGCTGCTGCGCCATCTTTTACCTGGAAAACATGAAGGATTCATTATGTTTGAGACTTTATTTTGGTCTTCTTAGGAGACCAAACTAAAAAAACACTGGATTAGAGATGGAAAATAATAATTTAAATCACATGATAATCATCAACACACCACCAAAAATAACCATTTCTTTAATTCTTTTATGAAAACTGACTTGATCCTTGCAGAAAATCTGAAATAAACACCAACTTACCAAATGTTTCTAGGTTCCCTTTAAGGATCGTCAGTCATTCTAGGATCAGATTTCCTTCAGGCTGAAACTTAAACATCTTTAAATCCTGTTTGTTGCCATGGAGACAGGATTGTGTTGCTGATGCCACTAGGTGGCAGCATCAGCTGATTAAAGCTCCTCCAGAAAAGCATCTGGCCTCCTGATCAAGTGTTTAATTTTCAGGTGACCAACAGCTTCTGAATCTGTCCTCACCGTCTCTGCGTCTTCCTCTTAGTGATGATGAGCAGCAGCAGAGATGAAGACACAGAGGGATGAGAGGACAAATCTGGACTGACAGAGTTTCATCCTGCTGAAACAAACCAAGTCCTGACTGGTTTTACTGAAGCTGCTGTCTGGGACCAAACTGGAGAACTCAGTGGATTTTAAAAGGGGCCAAAACTCTACAACCCTAAAGTTAACCCAATCAAAATGGCATAATGAAGATATTTGAAACTTGGTACACAAAAGCCTTCAAGACAGGAAATAAACTATTAGAGTTAGGTCCTATATCAACAGTGTTAAATATTTGGGTTTGTTCATGTAATATAAATTAACTGAGAGTTTCTTCAGAAACACTGAAGCTTTTCCTCTTTAGTTTGGTGGCAGGATTTGGGTCAAAGGTCATTTTTGACATTTCACACATACTGAATTTTGACAAAGTCCAATGAATTTAAATGTATTGGCTTCACATAGTAGGAATGCCTAGTAACCTTGGAGGGTTAAAAGTTATCAAAATGTTGAATTTTTTTGGACCAGATGTCAAAGTTTGATGTCTCACCAATAAAAATATCTCAGAGTCAAACAGTCTGTCTTCAACACGATTGTCCAGGAGGAATTTGTTTTTTTCCCTCAAAGCTGTAAAGCAGATCTCATTCCTTCAGAGGAACCAACTGTCAAGTTCTTTCTGGTTTGATTAACTGTGTGATCCCCACTTGAAAAGGATCGTTTCCACTGTGAACTTTCAACTTGATCCCACTCAGAGAGACTTTAATTTCGTTGACTCATCTTTATTTTTTACATGATGGCCCACATAGCTCATCTCAATAGGTGAAAAACCGGCTGTCTTTCACAGCTTGTTGAAACTTTTACACAGTTCTGAGTCAAATGCTCCAGCACTGTTTGCATCTCATGCTCTCAAAACCAGGACTGACAGGTCAGTCACACTAAAGTAGCTGCACTCTGATTGCTAGGAGATTGAAGATTGAGTCCACCTGGTTCTCCTCACTAACAGGCAGAGGGGAGCTGCAGAAAGGTGCAGGGGAGTGACAGAAGGGAGTGGTTACCTAGCAGTTCACCGGAACACCAACTTTACACGGATCTGACTGATGGCTAGAAGAAAAGAGCATGAACCAAAGCTCTGCACATCTGAATCCTGAGACAAGATCAGACATGCAGATAAATAACTGTCTTCAGTTTCTCACTCTGGAGAACCACAGATGGATTAGGGATTAATCTGTGAGACGCTGAAGCCGGAAATATTCCTCCACTCCTCAGTGGAACAATAAGACCTTCATGAAAACAGGAAACAAACTGTCTCTGGAGTCTGACAATAATGAGAGGATTAATATATGAACATCTTGACCTGCTGTACAGAGATGACATCTGATTGTAATATGACTCAGTAAGATCAATATTCATTCAACAAACAACCATCAGGGCAACTTTTTCAGTAAGGAGTAATCTAACGCGTCACTATTTCAAATCCAGCAGTCAGACTACAGTTACTTATCGAAATCACTTTGCGTTACTATTTTCTTTTGTAATTTAATGTTATTTCCTCTACGCGTCTTGGGGAGCGACCACCGTTTCTAAGCGACAGCATCAGCAGCGACAGAAATGTGAACAACTGAGGGAGAAGCGAGATGCGCATTTTGTTGCTGGAAAAAAAGAAACTATTTTGAGTTTCTGTCGCCAAGTCCGATTATTATAAGTGGCTTTGGGCTTGTTTTGTCACTAAAGTTGCTAGCAAATTTAATGAGTCGCGGGTTGCGCTTTCTGGGCTTGGAAATAAGCAGAGATACATTCTGACAGGAAATGGGGTCGTAACGCAGAACCTGGACGCTGGAGCAAGGGGGAGAGGGAGAGGGCTCTGAAATCCTATTTATAGTTTTCCAGACAATACTGGAACACACAAATTACTAAAGTTTGTGATTTTTTTTTTATTTATTTTTTTTGTACTGTTGTAACCATTAAACAATATTAAACAATCTCCCCTTAAGTTCAATCATATAAATGGAGACATTAGATGTTACTGTGACGTTTATGAATTGTGTTTTATGCCGAGGTGGACCGGAAGGGGCGGGACCAGGATCCGCCAGGGCCCAGAGCATCCTGGCTATATAACCAGCCTGCTTCAGTGCGTCAAGAGAGGGGAGAGGAGTTGAAGCTGGCTCGGAGCTGAGTGGTTTTCTCCACAGGGGGCCGCCTGCTTGTGTGTTGCTTTTTGTTTTATTTGTTGCTCAATAAAGAGCGTATTTATTGTTGAAGGCCGTGTCTTCCTGGTTTTTGTTACGGCTCAACGAGTCGGTCGTAACAGTTACTATTATAAAATAACTTGCAATTAAGTAATGGCAAAGCTCTCAATGTAATTTTCACAGGTGGCAGAGCGTTGCAGCAGCTGCTGAAAATAACTAAAATAGTTACTGTTAATGTAACTCAGTCACTTTCCAAATCAAGTAATCAGTAATCTAACTAAGTCACTTTCTCAAGGAGTAATTAAAGTTGCTTTTTCGAAGTCCATCAATGATCAGGAGTGTGTAATCTGTGGTTCTTTGGTTAAACTGGATGATGGAACAGATTGAGATTCCTGATAATTAGTTCATCTTCAGAGTTGATTACAGCAGACATCATCTCCTCTCAGGACTGATTTATCTCAGAACCTAAACATTCAAAATCAATGATTCTCATGTTTGGGTTCTGAAAATAATCACTGTTCTTAAAGAAGGTTCAACAAACTGAGTCAACTTAGCCTGAAAATTAGATCCTAGTTCCAGAACTTTTTATCTCAAGATCAAGCAGCATATGACGAATCAAGAACCACAGGAAGTGGATTTCTGGTGCTTTGATCCACCAGGTTCTGACGTCATTATATTGTTGTTCCTCCAGAGGGCGCTGCTGCTTCTTTACAGCTGAATCAGCGTTCAACAATTGAACCACCTGCAGCCTGGACTGAAGTGAAGATTGATGAATAATTTGGTTGAGAATCTGAAAACTATTTATCATTTTCCTTCCACTTCAAATTATGCAACAGATCCTATAATACTAATATAATTA
>NW_006800545.1:261925-268798 GCF_000485575.1 Poecilia formosa | reverse complement strand
TATTTAAAACCATCCGCCCCACCCACTGCTGTTATTTAGACCTGAACTGAGTTAAAACATCAAACCATCAGAACCTGTAAAAACTATTGGACCCGATTTACACACCCAGCAGGAAGTCGATTATTTTGGTTCAAAATGTGGCTTTTGTTGTTGTTGTTGTTGTTGTTGCTTTTTCTTGTAAAACCAAAATGTAAAAAAACAAAAACAAAAAGCAAACAACAACAACAAAAACAACAACAACAAAAAAGCCACATTTTGAACCAAAATAGTCGACTTCCTGCTGGGTGTGTAAATCGGGTCCAATAGTTTTTACAGGTTCTGATGGTTTGATGTTTTAACTCAGTTCAGGTCTAAATAACAGCAGTGGGTGGGGCGGATGGTTTTAAATACTCTAGGGGGCGCTGTGTTGTTATGTCAGCATAATCAGTTATTTATTGATCAATAATTGATTGAAATGATCAGCTGATCTCTGTCACCACAGACTGATTCAATATAGATTTTCTACTGATAAAAGCCCAGAGAAATCATCTCTGATCAATAAATTATTGACTTCATATTGAAATATTTTCCATCCACCAACCAGAACCCAGATATCTCAGCCGGGCCACAAACACTCAGAACCTTCTGGTACCAGTTTGACTCCACTATGAAACTGGGAGCAAACTCAGCTGGTTGTCTGGGTTACAGATGAAAACTCAGAGAAAATCAGAGTTTCTGACTGAAATCAGGAGCTGCAGCTCTGCATCAGAACCAGAACCAGGCCCAGTTCTGGTTCTGGTTCTGGTTCTGTCCAGCAGCTCAAAGAGAGAAAACCCAGTCAGGACTGGAAACCAGTAGAAAGTGGAGTTAAAACTCACCTGATCAGATCTTTGCTTCTCCTTCTGTTCACACAAACCGAGTCGGAGCAAACAGGAGAACTGGACCTGATTCTCCAGAACTTAAACCGGACCCACCTGAGGCTCCGCCCCCTCTGACAGCAGACATGTGTTCACCTGTTGGAATGTTAGGAATCCTGTCTGATCATCGATGTGTGGAAGTAAATGTTTAAAAACAACAAGTTCACATTTCAGGTTAAAGGATTTTTTAAATGTTTAAAATATATTAAGAATTTTTTAATCAGTATTTTATTAAATTAATGGAGATTTTCAGTTTTATCTATAAAAAACTTTAACAACCAACAAATTTCTGCACAGAAACACAAGAGCAATAAAACTAATAATAGTTTCTGCTTCTAATCTGAGCCAAAGAACCAAGAATCTTGAAATGTTGAAGTTTCTCCACATGTTGACACGACCATCTGATATGTTAATATTTATCAAATACAGATTTTATTAATTTATTTAATCATGTTTAATGTTGATCTGAAGGAAACTTTGATTCTCACCTGAACCTCTTTCATCCTGAACAAAATGCTCTTTAAGCTTTGGCCTCTTTTAGTCTGGAGGCTTTAAGTTGTTTAACTGGTTTGTTTCAAACATTTCAATGAAAAAGTTAAAAACCTGCTGAGTTACAAACAGGTTTTAACTTGTCGTTTACTGTGAGATGTTTATCAGTTTCTATCTGCTGTGCAGGAACGTTTTCTCATTTCTCACATGCCTCAAAAACAAAAGATTCCACCTACAAACACGACATTAGGATCTGACCACCAGATCTATTTTCTGATGTGTAATAAATGGAAGGTGAAGGTTTCTGGTCAAACCCTTTAATGAAAATATCACTTTTCAAAAAGTCACACTAGTAAATATCATTTAACACAAAATGGAGAACTGGATCAGGAAGCGTCTGCCTTACCTGGGAAAACCTGCTGAGCCTGGCGGTGGGGTCATAAGGTCGTCCATCAGCGGCCCGCTGCGTTTTTGGGTTAAAAATGTTCCAAACATTCAAGTGTCATAATTTAGAGGGCAGTGAAGCCTGGTGGCTGATAAAACACAGAGGAAACCCAGACTTCTGTCTGTGGTTCCAGTCGGTCTCTGGGCTGATCTTGGTCCCTCAGGAGACGGTGACAAATAAGCTTTCAGCAAAATATATGAGCTTCTTTTAAGTCAATCATTTCTTAATATTGATGAAAAAGATCCAGTACTGCAACACTGCCAGTTTCTCTAATTGAGTTAGTGAGTCCTGATGCAGCTGCTGCTTGTGGCCACCAGATGGCGCAGTGGTGCCAGCTGCAGATGCTGGACAGTAAGTACCTGGAGCAGGTGGACCAGCTGTACGATGACTCCTTCCCCATGGACATCCGGCAGTACCTGAGCAGGTGGATCGAGAGCATCGACTGGTAAGGAGCTGATTCTGCTTCAGTCCAAGTTTGTTCACGTACCAGCAGCAATACTTCATAAAAATATCAAAGAAAATACTCCTGAAAGTACATTTTCTCTTAATCGTTACAACCCAACTCGTATAATAAGACATAATTGTGTCTTAAGATCATTTTAATGTTTTTATGTCTAAGGTTTGTGGCTGGAAAAGTTTGAAAACTTACCTTGTGAAAAGTGTTTGAATTTTCCTGTGAGAAACATGAACAAATTCTGAAACTTTATTGATCCCAAAGGAATGTTGTTATAACGCATATTCATTCAAATTGGAAGCCTCCATGTTGTTTTCTTCCTGCTCGTCGTCAGGGATACGGTGGCGGTGCAGGACTCGCTGGCCACCATCCGCTTCCACGACCTGCTGGCGCAGCTGGACGACCAGCACAGCCGCTTCGCTCTGGAGAGCAACTTCCTGCAGCAGCACAACTTCCGCAAGATCAAGAGGAACCTGCAGGTCGGAGACGCCGCTGCCGCCGCCTAGGGGTCAGAGGTTAACGCGCTCTGACCGGCGTCCGTCTGTCTGCAGGATCGCTTCCAGGAGGACCCCGTTACCATGGCGATGATCATCTCCAGGAACCTGAAGGAGGAGCAGAAGATCTTGGTCTGTGCGAAGGAAGCCGAGGTAAAAACCTGCGAATTTATCGTTTTTTCCACTTTAACCAAATTTATCCAAAAGTTAATTGATCATATTGCAAATTAAAAAAAATAGTGCTGCAGCTAAGAATGATTATAGTTTTAAAAAAATCAGACTAATCGATTAAAGCAGATTTTTAACCATTAAAGGTTATTTACAACATTTTAAAGAGAAGTTTTTTTTCTAGTTAATAACATATTTTAAGGCCCATATATTGCAATTAACATTGAATCAACAACTAAATTAGTTGACAATTATTCCAATAATTGACTAATTGTTTCATCAAAAACTGCTAAATAATCTAAATCTCCTTCCACTGATTTAAATATTTTTGAGTTAGCAGACGTGGCTAGCTGCTGCTAGCTTCTTCTTCTGTGTTTCTGACTAAATGTGCAGACAGTGGCGCCAAGTTTCCAGTTAGTTCTGTATTTTTTGCACATGGTCAAAACCTGAGATCCTCACCAATCTGATGCCGTTTCTGCAGCAGGAAGGAGAAGGAGCCGTGTCGGCCATGGTGGTGGAGAAGCAGAAGCTGGACAACAAAGTGAAGGAGCTGAAAGACAAAGTTCAGGTTTGATGAACTCAGATTAAAGCTGCTCATTCATCCTGTCGGTTTCTGTTTAAACCTCATTAAAGGTCCAGTTTTTCTCCTCCAGTTCATGGATCAGATGCTGAAGAACCTGGAGGACCTGCAGGACGAGTACGACTTCAAGATGAACACGCTGAAGAACCGTAAGCAGGACGGGTTCTGGTCCAGCATCATCCGACCGGATTTTGTTGTTGTGGATAAATAGAATATCTTAACCAGTTCCTCTATTAAAAGTTCAATATAATCTAAAGTTTTTTGCTCTTTCAGACTCTCAAAACAACATTAATATTTATTGCTGTAACTTCTGGGACAGTTTATCGTCCAGTTAAATCTGTTTTTATGACAATTTGCTGCACATTTTCCCAGCAGGTCAAATTTGCGTAAATTCACTCAAACTGTGTCGCCATGTTTATGTTCCTCCATGTGTAACATTCGTTGTGCAGCTGATGTGAGCTTCCCTCCTGCAGAGAACGAGCTGAACGGCATGTCGGCGAAGGAGCTGGAGAAGGAGAAGTTCAACACGACCAGGATGTGCATCGAGCTGAAGCAGAAACGCCACGTGAGAGTCGCCGTCGCCGCGCTCTGCAGCGTTTCCTGTGGAGGCCCGTAGACTGACGATGCGCTTTGTGTGGCAGGAGGTGGTGTCCTTCCTGAGCGAGCTGCTCAACCTCACCCAGAGTTTAATCCAAGACCTGATCAACGAGGAGCTGCCGGAGTGGAAGCAGCGGCAGCAGATCGCCTGCATCGGCGGCCCGCCCAACGCCTGCGTGGACCAGCTGCAGAACTGGTGAGGCAGCGGCGGCGCGCTGAGATAAACGTCATATAAACACTGAGTTTAAATATCATTTACATGCTGAGCTTTAGATCTAATCTGATTTACAATTATTGGTTTCCTCAAACCAAATCTTAGAATCTCTTTCCAATTTTTTCTTTATATTTATTTATTTATTATTTTTTTGTAGCAAATCTGATTTCTTATTGTTACTTTTTTCATCCCAGATCTTATTTAAAATTTTTTATGTATTTATTTTAGTTTTTTTATATCAAATATCTAGTGAATGGTTTTCTCATGCCAGTTGATTTTCAAAGTTTTTTTTCTTTTCAATCCTTATCTCAGATTTTTACAATTATTTTTAAATTAATTTGTTTGTTTATTTATTTTATTTTATAGCAAATCTGATTTCCAATCATTAGTTTTCTCATACCAGATCTTATTTCTGATTTTGAAGTGATAGAAAAGATTTTTTAAAAGTTGCTTTTATTTTATCCATTCCTTCTGGATAAAAGGAATGAATACGATGGAGGATAAGAGCATAACTATGAACTTTTTTGTTTAATTATAGGAATATTGATGCAATTTTATCGGAAAAACATCTTAAAATTAATTAGTTTTAATCAGAAAAAGTTTATTTATTTTTCTACGTTTGGAATTTTCAACATTTCCTACAAATTAATCTGTAGGAAATGTTGTTTTTTCCACCATAATCCATCATTATTAAAGTAATTTTTTTAACTCTAGGAGCTAAAAAAAGCGTTTTCTCCGTCTGCTTCTTCCTGTTTGTTTCTCCTGCTGCAGGTTCACCGCCGTCGCCGAGTCGCTGCAGCAGGTCCGGCAGCACCTGAACAAGATGCTGGAGCTGGAGCAGAAGTTCACGTACGAAAACGACCCGATCTCCCAGAAGAAGAGCCACCTGGAGAACCGCGCTCTGGACCTGCTGAAGAACCTGCTGTCCAGGTACGACTCTGTCCCGTCCTCTGAGCCGCAGCTGCTGCCGAGCCAACATGGCGTCTGCTTGTGTTTGCAGCTCTCTGGTGGTGGAGCGGCAGCCCTGCATGCCCACACACCCACAGAGACCGCTGGTGCTGAAGACGGGCGTCCAGTTCACCGTGAAGCTCCGGTAAGAACCAAACTGCTCTGAATGCGACCGGAAAGCTCAGCAGGAAGTCACTTCTTCTGCACCTGACCGTCTGACTTCCTGTCTGTGTTCAGGTTCCTGGTGAAGCTTCATGAGTTCAACTACCAGCTCAAAGTCAAAGCCGTGTTCGATAAGTAAGCTGAGCTCATGTGGACGAGTTCAAACCGCTTCTGTCTGCAACAATAACTCTGCCGTTTGTTTCCCACAGGGACGTCACAGAGAAGAAAGGGTACGTCTGAAACTTTACCCGTTACCTAGGAAACAGCCGCATCCTGCCGGGTTAGCTTTAGCATCTGATAAAACACAAAAACCTGATTAAAGACAGAGAAGCTTCATTTCTGTCCAAATTGTTCAGAAAATGGATCAATTTAAAGGTAGAAAAGGAGATTTGAAATCATTTTTCCTCATTTTTATCAGCGCTGTCACACTTTTTGTAAATATAAACACCCAATAAATGTTTCCAGAGGTCAAAGGTCAACATTTCGAAAGTCAAAGGAAACATGGCGTCTGTTTCCAGGTTCCGTAAGTTCAACATCCTGGGAACGAACACCAAGGTGATGAACATGGAGGAGTCCAACGGCAGCCTGGCGGCCGAGTTCAGGCATCTGGTGAGGAACAGAAACAACGTCTGATTTAATAAGATGGTTTAGATTTGATACAAATAAAAATGACATGTTTTATTATTTATATCAACAAAACAAATCAGACTGATGGTGGAAATGATAAAGCTCCTGTAATCTAAATATACAAACAAAAAGGTCAAGAAACAATAAAATGTAAGAGAAGCTGCAGAAACATGTCGCCCCCGTGTGGTCATGTTGGATATTACACTAAGTGTTTCAGCCTGAGTAAGAAAACTGATTACAATTTGATTTTTATCATATAAAACATTAAAATGTCATATCTAGACTGTTATTGTTGTGAAAAATGTTTTTAACCTGAAATGTAAAATTTTTAAATTTGTGCAGCAACTGAAGGAGCAGAAACTGGCCGGAAACAGAACCAACGAGGTGAGAGAGTTCATCTGTTCAACCAGTGAAATAATAATCAACTAATTTAGTAATTAATGTAAAAAAAGACCATTTACTGAAAGAACAACTTAGAGGAGTAATTAAGACACAATTGTACAAAAATATAAACATTTTGCATTGAAGATAAAAAAAAAAAATTTAGCAGAAGATGCAATTATTGGAATTGGATTTTAACCAATAAAATGTTAAAAAAAAATTATTTCAAAAATGATTGAAAGTATTTGTTGGCTTTTTAAATATATTTCTAATGTATAAAAATGACTTAAATGAAAATTGTGCAAAATTAGTTTGAAATTTTTCTTTTTCTTTGAAGAAAAATCGATAGAATAATCAATAGTTAGTTGTAGATCTATAAGTGTTTTTTTTTTCTCACAGAATCAATCTAGACTCAAAC
>NW_006800545.1:257483-261577 GCF_000485575.1 Poecilia formosa | reverse complement strand
TAGAACTGAACCCTGTGTGTGTTCCAGGCCATGGCTCTGCCCCTCGTCGTCATCTCCAACGTCTGCCAGCTGCCCAGCGGCTGGGCCTCCATCCTCTGGTACAACATGCTGACCACAGAACCCAGAGTAAGCCCCGCTCTTCGTCCTCCTCTTCCTCCTCGGCGCCAATCCGATGCTAACGACCTGCTCTGTCCAACAGAACCTCAAGTTCTTCCTGTCGCCGCCGTCCGCCAAGTGGTCCCAGCTGTCCGAGGTGCTGAGCTGGCAGTTCTCCTCCGTCACCAAGAGAGGCCTGAACCAGGAGCAGCTCAACATGCTGGCCGACAAGCTGCTGGGTCAGAACCAGAACAGAACCAGATCTTGGGTTTATTCTCACTTCATTTTTCTTTAATTTTTCCTTCTTTCGTCCTGAATTAACTTGATATTTTTATGTGTTCAGATTTTATTTCTTCCTGGTTTTTCTCTGGATTATTTCCAGATTTCTAGACTTTAATCTCCAAACTATGTGAAAAGTCTCAGGTTCCGACCAGATTATCGGGTTTCTGGTTCTGATGTTTAACATGATTGTTTTGTTGGCAGGAGCAAAAGCTCAGAGGAATCCAGACGGGACGATTCCCTGGACCAAGTTCTGCAAGGTGAGCCTCCGGGGTCGTCGTCGGGGTCGTTGCCGGGCGGATCTGGTTCATGTGTTTGTCGTCTCTGCAGCAGAGCGCCAATGAGAAATCGTTCCCCT
Source organism: Poecilia formosa (assembly GCF_000485575.1). Classification (NCBI taxonomy): domain Eukaryota; kingdom Metazoa; phylum Chordata; class Actinopteri; order Cyprinodontiformes; family Poeciliidae; genus Poecilia; species Poecilia formosa. Next base: position 260,844 of record NW_006800545.1, on the reverse strand, counting down.
TCTGGCTGTGGATCGAAGGAATCCTGGACCTGATCAAGAGACACCTGCTGTCGCTGTGGAACGACGGGTAAGCGCCGCCGGAAGCACCGTCGGTGCTGCTGCTGCTGCTGCGTTTCCGTGGTTACAGTCTGGTCCTGCGTGCAGCTGCATCATGGGCTTCATCAGCAAGGAGAGGGAGAAGGCGCTGCTGAGTAACAAATGTCCCGGGACGTTCCTGCTGAGGTTCAGCGAGAGCAGCAAGGAGGGCGCCATCACCTTCACCTGGATCGAGCACGACGTCCACGGTAACGCAGGCCGGGCTTTTATTGTGAAAGGACTCTGCCGGGCCCCCATTGGAGCACAAGCTGCAGCTGTAACGTGTTTCTGTTTTTCCAGATAAGCCCGTCTATCACTCGGTGGAGCCGTACACCAAGAAGGAGCTGTCGGCCGTGTCGCTGCCCGACATCATCCGCACCTACAAGGTGATGGCCGTGGAGAACATCCCGGAGAACCCGCTGCGCTTCCTCTACCCCGACGTCCCCAAGGACAAGGCCTTCGGGAAGTACTACCCCAAACCCTCAGAGAGTGAGAGCTGCGCCGATTCATCCCACCGCTTGGAAAGACCCAATCGGACCCGTTAATGTTCTGGTTCTGTTGCAGCTCCAGAGCCGATGGACACGGACGTCCAGGAGGTCCACGGCTACATGAAGACGGAGCTCATCTCCGTCTCTGAAGTGTAAGATCAGAGGTTTTACCATAAAGAGAGAGATTAACGTTTTAGTAAGAAGCTTTTACATATTTCAATAACTGAAAATCTAAAAGAATCATTTAAAACAAACCATTTATTTTTATCTTGTAGCTTTTTACTTTGTTACTTTTAGTAACTGAAGCACTAATCAATCAATCAATACAATTTTATTTGTATAGCACATTTCAGCAGCAAGGCATTTCAAAGTGCTTTACATAATAAAAAAACAGCATGTGACAATGAATAAACAGTTAGAAAGAGAAAGAGATTTAAAAAAAAAAGATTAAACAAGATAACATTAAAACCTTCACCCCTTTTAGGATTTTAGTTAAACGCCGTTTAGCTGAGACTCTAAACCCCGTTTTACTCGAGGGACTCTAACCCTAATGTAGCCAAAAGCAACTCTAAACAGGTGGGTTCAGAGTTCAGATTTAAAGGCTCTCAGTGTTTCAGCTGTTTTACAGTTTTCTGGAAGTTGGTTCCAAATTTGTGGTGCATAGAAACTGAATGCTGCTTCTCCTCGTTTGGTTCTGGTTTTTTGTGTTTTCTGTTCTCACTTAAAGAATTACACGTAGGAGGCGCTGATTCATTTAGTACGTTTGCTTCATTGTTGTCATTCAGCCATGTTTCTGATGAAGGAGGAGAGGAACCAGTCGTTCTGACCCCAGAATGGTTCTGGGGTCAATTAAGTTACTTTACAACAGAAACTTTGCCGCCTTGCTGCAGGTTTCCTACTTTGTTGTTCTTTTCCTTTCATTTATGACGTAGCTGCGCATTTTGACATTTCAAAAAGTTATTTTTTGATTTAAAGAAAGTTTGGGTGCAGTTAAAATGTTTTCTTTGTGATTTAGAATCAAATATTTTCTTTTTTGACAGTTTGTCGTTTTATAAAGTGATGTTTTCAGTCTGAAATGTGATAAAAATGGACTAACAGCTTTGTTGTTGGTCAGACACCCGTCCAGACTGCAGGACAACATGATGCCCATGTCTCCTGACGACTACAAGGTGCTGGAGCGAATTGTAAGTCCCAGAGACATTGATGCTGTGGTGAGTCCTTCATTCAGCTCCAGATGTCTGATTTAAATCTGTCCAGACCCTGAAACACACATTCCTCTTCCTCACAGCCAGAATCTGACCTCCTCACTGACAAAAATGGATTTTAGAGCCAAAAGTTCAGGAAAATCTGAGTTTCTGTTAAAACGACATGAGAGCAGCGATGCTCCAGAGGCGCCTCCTGCTGGTAGACATTGTGTAGCGCAGCCAATATTAACATCCCGACAAATATGGAAGCTTTAAATTCATATTTTATAATCATTTTATGTAAAAAGAAACATTAAAGTTGCCTATAGAAACTATAGAGGAGATGAACTGACAGAATAAACCTTTAAAACAATCCATCCACTAAACTACTGCTGGTTTTTCAACATTTTCAGTGTTTTTGTTTTTGCTAACAGCTAAGATGCTAACAGTTATTTAGCTGTTAGCATAAGTAGATAACTGTCCTGTTAGTGTAAATTTAGTTGACAGTATGAATGAGGTGACACTGACTGTTGCTGTAGCGACGCCCTCTGACCTTGTCCCCCTGTCCTGCTCTGAATCTGTCCGTCTCCTGTCTCTAGATGGACCTGCAGGACTTTGTCCCTCAGGTAAAGTGTTGCTGCATGTTGGTTGTAGCTCCTGTAGTCCTGCATGGCCGACCCAAACACTTTGAGCTTCGTCCTCTTCTTGGCAACTGAACCACAGATTGAGCAACCTTTGGTTTGGACGGTTAATCCGTCAATAAATCCACTGGATTGGTTAGCAGCTGACCAATCAGAGGACAGTAAACACTCCTTACCTGGAGGACCTGAACCGTTTTACCTGCCATAAATTTATCAGTTTATTGGTGAAATTTGGTGGAAAATAATTAGAAAATATTGAAATATTCGGATGGGAACAGGAACCAAATGTTGCACTGAAGTTAGAGTAGAAATACTTCAACATATTTTACTCAAGAGTGAAAAAGTATTTGTTAAAAGGCGACTCAAGAATCTGATGAAATCATTTAATATTTGAAAATTACATCATCAGAAGGACCAAAATATAAAGTTAAATGTAAATTGTGGTATTTTAAACATCTAATTGGTTGTAGATCTAATTCTGGTTAATGAAATTATTGGCAGCTCATCAATTATTCCAGTCGTTCCGTCAGCGGCGGCTAACAGCGTTAGCCAAAGTTAAACTTTAAAGTTTATTATTTATAACAAGGTTTTATTTTTTCAAGTACGACAGAGTGTTAGGGCCACACTTAGAAAAAAATACAAATTAAAAAAATATAAATGAGAATAAAGGTAACCTATTTTATGACTTTTTCATAACAAATCTGAGAAATAATCCTACGACTTTATTCTAGTTTTATTTTGAATTTATTGTAATTTTATTTTTATTTTCATAACGTGGATCTAATAATCCGTCGTATTACAGATGTAATAAATCTGAGAACTTCAGATAAAGATGCATTTTAATTTTCCTGAAATGAGGCAGAACTTGCAGCTCTGGCGCCTCCTGGTGGCTCAGAGGTTTTAGTTTGGGAACTTTGAACACGAACGGTCCTGAACTGAACTGGTTCCGTTTCAGATGAATTAATTAGTTCTT
>NW_006800545.1:250356-257082 GCF_000485575.1 Poecilia formosa | reverse complement strand
CTCGCCCGGAACATTAGCTGGAGAGGCACCAGCACCCCTCCCGACCCCACTGAGGGACAAGGGTGTTCAGAAAATGGATGGATGGATGGATATTTGCACATTGTTTCCAATTTAATATCAAGAAAAATTGATATAAATAAAATGATTAATTATTAAAATAATAGTCAGCTAATTTGGTAATCAATTAATCAGTAACTGCAGTATTGACTCAAAAAGTTTATTTGACTGTAAAAACAACCATTCAGATGGAATTAAATCAAAACTGAACAAAAAATCTATAATTTTACATTAAAGATTAAATAAAATCCGGTTTGTAAATATTTTCTACCCAAAACTCATTAAGCTACAGTTTTTAGGTCATCAGGTTCAAATTATGTAAAAAAAAAATTCTTATTAAGCACCAATTATTAATTGATTAATTGAAAACATAATCAGCAGATCAGTTCTACACTGTATTGATAAACATTGATAAAAATGTTTATTCTGTTATTTTTTTAGAAGAAACATAAATATTTGCTTATTTGCATCTTTTATTTCTAATATTGTAGAAAAAGGTTTGAGTGAAACATCTTCAAAATGTGATTTTTATCAGATTTAGTTACTTAAATAGTTTAAATGTCATTTTGTTGTGAAAGTTAAATTCTGTTATTCAATGAAAAAAAAATTTAATCTGTATTTCTATTTTCTTTTTTTAAACTTGAGTTTGTGATTTTTCATCCTAATGAGCTGCAGATCTCTGCTTTAGTCCAACTGACCTTCATCGCTGATGAAGACTCAGAAAACTCCTGTTTGTATAAACTGTGACTCTGCATGGCTTGTCGGGCTTTAATTGTTCCCTCTGAGGTTGAAAGTATTTGTGTGTAAAGATGAAATAAAGCTTCAGTCTCTGAGAAGCCGAGTCCTGCTGGTGGATTTACTGCTGAACAGATGAAAGTCTGGAGCTGAACGAGTCGCTGAAGAGAATCTGAAGACCTGAAGCAGCCACCAATCCTCTGATCGACACTTTTCCTCTGCAGATTTTTTCAAAAAATTTAAGTGTAAAAATTTGAATTTTAAAGGATAAATTTACACCGAAAACATTATTTTTTTGTATTGTGCAGTAGCTCAGAGGAATAAGAAGTGGACTGGGAGTCTGCAGGTTTGAGTCCTGAACTGTAACAATTTTACTTTAATCAAAACACAGAAAGATGGACTCAAACCAACAACCTTTAGATAAGCAGCCTGTCAAACTCTCTCCAGCACTCACTCAGCTACACTAAAATCCTTTTCTTATTTATATTTGTCTTCTATTTCTGAGGAATTTGGGGCCGGAGTGGCATCAACTGTGACAACTGAAGGCTTGGCTTCAGAATCGTCTACTCCAGGAGAAAAAGGTCAAAGGTCAGGATCTAGAACCCACAGGTCCAAAGTGAGCTGCTGTGTCTCGGCAGGAAAAGCAGAATCCAACATTTTTACTGCTCAACATGTTCAGAACAACAACGGAGGAGATCTGGAACCATTTACTCCACATTTCACTTCAGATCCACTTTTTCTTCTTGGAAACTTTTTACTCTTTATTCATCCTCACAATGTGGGAAACTTAAGATCATTGACACACACAAAAAAAATATATAAATCTTCCATCCAATGTTCAGTTTGAAATCTGTAAAAATAAAATCTGACTAATTGTTTACTTTCTAAAGCTTCTTAGTGCTCTTGAAATAAGACTAAACTAATTTACAAGAAACTTCTCAGAAAATTGTAGAAGCTTGTTTTAAGGCACTGGCTGATTATTTCACATTTTGAAAGATGGCAGCTGATGTCCATGATGAGCAGGAGCTCAGCGCTTTAAGAAATGGATTTGGGTCCTGCTGGTTGCTGGTTCAATCCCTGAACGGCACTGAGTTTAGCTTCATGTTTCCTTTGTTTAAAGCAAACCAGAGCAAGAAGCTTCTGGACTCAAACCAATAACATTTAGATAAACATCCTGTCGCTTGTCTTGTTGTGTTTCACCTTTTGGCTCCAGAAGCAGAACCGTTTGCTTGTCCACATGTTCACCTTCAGATCAATAAGATTTTTACAATAATTTATTACAGACAGATGTCATGTTCAGCTGCACATTTTGTTCTTCTCCTGAGAAGTTTTTTTTAAAACTTTTTATTCATCCTCATATTTTAGAAATTAAATTTCTATTATTGAAAGTAAAGAAGAAAAGTATGTTTCTCCAATTTGTTCTAATGTGAGTGAAGAAAGAAAGTCTGCCAGCGACTCGTGCTCCCGTCGGTTTTTATTTTTCTGAAAATTTATGAAACCTAAATGAAGTGGATAAAAAAATTTTAGATTCGCAAAATAGTTGGAAATTGAGTTTTTACTTTTTTGGAAAGAAGAAGTGACATTTTAAAGGCATTTAACTCCAGGAAATCAAACATTTAAATCAAAAGAAAAAAACAAAATAAAATAATTTTCCATATAGAAATTTTACCTGTGGATTTTGGAGTAACTGGGTCAAACACCGGCGTCATCTTGTGATGTCATCAAGCTGTAAACGACGAGGCGGATCACAGAAGAGGAGAACTGAGGATTTCTGTGAAGATTAGATCGATTTACCTTCAGTTTGAAGGAAGAAACTGGAGGGAGTGATGAAGATGAGGGAGTGATGAAGAGGAGAGACCGATGAAGAGGAAGGAGCTGCTTCTACTGAAGGAATGAAAAACTATTTTTAGGTCAAATAGTTCAGGAAGAAACGACGACTTCAGTGTTTCTGGTTAGAGTTGCAGGTGGACATTTGAATCCTCCAAACCTGAATGTCATAAAGATTATATGACATTACTATATTCACAAACCTATGAATATAATCATTATTTATCTTTAATTCTGGTTTCATTCAAACTGTTCTGTTACTCTGGAGTAACTGGTTCTGGTTCTGATTGTGACCCAACATGTTCTGATGATGGGTTCAGTAAGCAGCCTTCCTCATCCTCTCATTTCCAGGTCTTGATGAATGGATGAAGATTTTCAATCAGCTCTTTAGAGACATGATTCTGGCTGACAGATCGGACCGGAACCGTTTTAATGTGGTTCCACTAAAATCCACTTGGTTCTGTAAATGAGCTTATCAAATATTGTCACTGGACCAGAAGCAGCAGCTGGTCAATCAGAACATCAACATTCACCAGAATGATCTGACCTGAAGCTTCATTAAAAACCTCCATCATGTGACCTGAAGGCCTCTGATTGGTCGCCTCTAGTGATGTCATCAGAGGTTGTTTGTTGCTCTGCAGGAGACAAACGGAGCTTTTCCACCGGATATTTTTCGGGGCTGGCTCTGCTTTTTAGGGTCCTGCTTCGGAGCAGGGCCAGCCGGGCCGGCCCTGGTTTGGTGGGTGACGCAAGCTTCGCTGCTGCTCACTGATTGGCCGAGGGTGTGGACACACGGAGCAGCGACGAGAGAAGAAAAATGATGGCGCAATGTTTGAAACTCGCTGCAACATGGAAGTGATGAAAGATACAAAGAAGCCATGAACGGGCTGTTTTGCACGTACGACGTTGACGTCACATCTCCATGAGCCAATGCGGCTCACTTGTTTCCGCTTTGAGTTACCATGACAGCTAGAAAAGACAAAAGTCGTATTTCAGGCGCATAAAAAGCAATACTATGAACATTGTTGTCTTCCTAATATAATGGGCTTTTAAGTTTTCATTAATTTCCAAGCGATCCTGAATTAAGAAGATGGCTTGTAAATATCTGTCGCTACCAGCTAACGCCGCACAGCAAAGTTTGCAGCCTTCGCTTCACTCCGGATCAGCCTAAAACTACCGGGGATACGGATGGTAAATAAAGGAGCCTCCCTGAGTTATTTCCATGGAATCACTTCTATATTCAGCCTGAAAGAGTTTATGGGAACAAGTGAGCAGACCAGAGCCAGAGTCTCTGACACTAACGACAATAAACACACACAGTATACTTGACACTAACGACTTGAAAATAAGATAAATACATTGTCCGTTAGAATGTTTAGATACTTAAATAGCACATTTTACAAGAACAATGTCTGAGAATATTGCCTACTAGCATAAGCTAATGTTAGCCACAAAGTTTAAGAAAGTAAAACTCACCTTTGTGTCAGTGAATGTATAATGAGGCGAACATCTTAAAACCTTTCTCCAGCTTACTTGTTGGGGCTTCGGATCGATGTACATAACTTAATCAAACCATGCAAGCACCTAGTGTAAATAGATCGGAAACAACCGAGCCGCTTTTCCCCGAACACGGAAGCCGATGTGTCAAGAGCCCACTAAAAGATGCCAACTTTTTTCTTTGCAAGTCTGCCAGTTTTGTTTTGTTTTTTTCTTGCTCAAACACAACATGCGCATTTTCTGAAGACACTCAGTTGTACATCACAAATAACTCAATATTGTACAGCATTTTGCCTTCATTTGTTTCTTATCTTTGCGTGAATCTATGTGCTTCAATTGTTTCTCATTTTGTTGTTGCATCTGAGTTTCCCCCGTTGTGAGATAATAAAACATGTTATATGTGAACATATCAGTTCTCTAATCAAATTGTTATGAATTATTAATTGTAGAAGTAAACAATAGTGGTAGTGGTACTTACAAGTTATTACATTTTGTCTTTAATTTACACTATTCCAGTTATTTATAATTCTGTATGTCTGGATGGTTAAAAAAAGTGTTTGCAGATATATACAGTATATATAAATAATTTAATTATTTAAATTAAATAATTTTTAATAATTCCTTCTGTTTATGTAACTTCCATATTAGTTACTTTGTGTTATTCATCTACATTTATGTGCTATAAGCTATAACATCTGATTACTTTTCCCAGGGAGCAGAAGGAGAGCAACATGGCCGACATGATGGAGAACGATGAGGAGAACCATCAGAACAACAGGATCTCCTTCAGGAGGAAGCAGCTACCAGCAGATATGGCAGAGCTCCATGGAGAGTTGAGACAAACAGAAAAATAAAAGTTGTTGTGTCTCAGTGAACAAAGTCTCTATTTCTGCTCACTCCACACATTATTGTATATACTATAGTTTATATGGCATCAAGCTCCTAATACAATCCTCCCAAAATGTGAGGAGCTTTAGCCACAGTGAAAATAACATTACATTACATAAATATTTCATTGAACTTAACATTGTAGATTACCAATGAAGCCATCCGAAACTGAATACGTTATTCAGCAAACCAAACATTTTGACATTATTATCAGGGTTTCTATTAACAAGAACCCTAAATACAAATTATGTTTGTTAGTTTCTAGTTTATACATCATCATTCTATCCACTCACTGTTTATCTGTCTTCCTGGAGAATCTTCAATGTAAGAAAGTGAGAAAATGTGTCCAAAACCTGTAACCTTAATTAGTGATAAATAAGACTGAGTTAAAACTTTAAATTCTTAGTGTCCAAAATGTGAAAACATGGAACTAGAACCAGTCAGTTTGGAAGGAATAAAGCTTTATTTGTTCTCAGTATAACTTGGACAACAAATTGTTAATGCACTTCAACTCTGTTAGAACATCAGACATTTTTTAATCAGAAATGTTTCATCAGCATTTTGAGCTCATGTGATTCCTGCTCCAGAAAGGTGAAGGTCTCTGGACATCCTGAAGGTAAACACCGACCAGCAGTCAGGAAGACGGACACTGATGAGGTCCTACAACCCAAAGGCTGCAGGAAGAACCACGATGGTCTGCAGTTTACCAACATCTGAAAACACACTGGAATATATTATGAATTAATTCTGACATTTTTAAGTTATTTGCAACATCCTGACTAACATTAGCTCATGTATATTTGTCACACAGTGGAAATTTGTTTTTACTTTTTAAGTGTGGTTTTTATTGTTGAGTGTTTTCGCTGCATGTTTTGTTTTTTATTCACTGTGGACTCCGAGAACTAACAGCCGATGCCAGTCACCTGCCCGGGGTGGGAGTGCCCGTAGGCAGCGTACCTGGAACCTGCAAGACGCTGGCAGTGGATTTTAAAAGGCAGAGGACTTCGCGGAACCCAGGAAGGTTCGTGACGGAGGACTGCGACCCCGAACGAGCCAGTTGTTGGCAGCAGAGGATACAATCAGTGGGAACGACGTGTCGGACCGTCAGCGGGCAGAGGGGGAACTCTGCCCTGGTCAGACGCCAGCGGGCGGCGCTTTACGCGGAGCAACTAGAGTGGCTGGGGCCGCGACTACAGGCTGGACGGAGCGCAGGATTCGCCGTCCTAACCGGATTTTGTGGATGTTGGCCCTCTTGGGCGATTTTAGTTTGTTCTGATTTGAACATTTTAATATTTTTATTGTCATTTTTCACAAAAAGAAAACGGAGCATTTTATTCCGTTAGGGAATAAAAAACTAACCAATTGAATTGTCCTCCCTTGGTGTTGTGTTACTGTTTCCCTCCTTGTTGTCTGAGAACCCGGGGTTATCAGCTGACGTTAAGCTGGACTCTGACATATTCGGCACCATTACAAGTTTTATAGTAGTTTAATACAAAAACCGTCTGAGCCACCAGCTTTCCTCCCACTGTCACATTTTCTTTTAGTCTCAGAAAAATCACAATCAGGCTATAAAAAAATAGCTCAGCTCTCTCTTCTTCTTTTGTATCAGAAAAACAACTCGCGTTAGGTCGCATGTAACGAAACAACACATAGCGGTTTATATGTGGATTTTTCTTCAACCACCAGGGGGCTCTTTAGCAGGAAGTGTGTCCTGTAAACTGT
>NW_006800545.1:245296-248365 GCF_000485575.1 Poecilia formosa | reverse complement strand
ATTTCTAAAAGCCTAATCATGATCTGGTTCTACCAACTAGTCTTTGTCTTAAGGAGTCTGGAGATAAACGTCCCTGTTAATCTGTCAGTTTTATGTCTCATCACTGCAAATAAATCTAGATATTAACAACCTGCTGCCTCTACTTCTGTAAACTTCAGTTAAGAATGAATCAGTGTGAAATAAATCGGATAATCCTAGATTATTTGTTTCATATCAACAAAAACATTTTTTTTTAAATTAAAACCATCTAATGGTCAAATCTGGTCTTATTCCTCATACTTTTCTTGCACCATCCTAATGTCAAGTCTCTCTGTATCATCATAATACATTTATAACGTCTAAGAAATGAAGAATCTCAATGAGCAAGCTTGTTTTCTACGCTCCTTCACCCCAACGTACCTTCCTTTGGGGAGGGGGGAAGTTATGTTTTCGCATCCACTTGAATAATGTGTAGTTGCGCCACTTCCTATGACGGTTGAGCTGCAAATGTGGTGGTGCACAAGCTATGATCCAAGCAAGGCATCCCGTTTCAGATTTTGGAAATCTGTGAATTTTAGTGCCATAAATACGATCAGGATGCCTGAACAGATTCCCCATTGACAGTGGAGAACCATTCTTTTTCGATTGCTGACACAAAAACTTTCTTCCGGTCTGCTAGTCCACAATGTACATTAGCATGTGTTTACTACTGCAGCTTGTGTTTGTGAGACGGTCACGCACGTGGTAGCTGTGCTGTGAAGTGAAATGGGCATTAGCCAATGACACGCGGCCCCTGTGGTAAGATCCATTGGTCCCCACAACGTATTACAAACAAACGCGCGCGTGCACACACACACCTACAATCTCTCGTTTCACTCAAGATTTACACACAACATAACAGCTAATTACTGACTCATCTGTGTTGAAATATTATCTTACTGTTAATTATTTTAATTAAGGGGGAAACATGTCGGGTCTCAGGTATTTTGACAGAAGCTTCTGATGCATGCTGGGAGTTTTCTATCATTGCTGCCTCCTAATTGGCTCCCAGCTGCTGCTAGAGGTTCAAATGATTCAATTTTTTCAGATTATTTTGTGGAGCGTCTGAAAACACCTGATCAGGTTATTTAACTCAGAATAATCGTCAGGTCTGAGGAAAACTGACCCGTTTATTATGAACCAAAGAGTTTCAGACATTTTAAACTGAATATTCTACAGATGAATAAAACGAGAAAATCAAACCCAGAAAAAACACATTTTCATTTTAAAATGCAGAAATTGACAGAGCTGGATTTAACAGNTATGAACGCCGCATTCCAGGTTGAATTCTTCGAAGTGATGCCTGTAAGTAGCAGCTTATACTTCAAAACGAACCTTTATGTTAACATATGAGAAATTAATATGTTAAAATTACCTTCCCTCAATGGAATATATGCTAGTTAGTCCCAGTGACCGTTTCACTCATGGGTTTACCCAGAAACCCGATTGGCTTTCTGGGTAAAAGTCAATCGAGAAACGCCCCCCCGCCCCCGTCAACAATTTCCGGCCCCCCACCAGAGAAGGGAAAACTTATGTGGCCCTCACAGGAAAAAGTTTGGGGACCACTGTAAGGTACTTAGGTTATTACTAGTGTGTCTCTTTTGATTGTTCAGATTTTCCTTCCACTAAACCTTCAAGTCAATTTTTTTTTCTTCTTCTTCTTCTTCTTCTTCTTATTATTATTATTATTATTATCATCAGATAAACTAAATTGTAGACTTGAGCCATGATAATGTAAATTAACTAAATCTTTTGTTTAGTTTAGATGGAGATGGGTCTGTGCCGAACCTCCAGTTGGTGGCAGTAACCCACCAGTTGGTCCCGGTCCAACATCAGAGCAGATCAGGTTCAGATCAGGGTTCTGATGGTGCAGGAGTCTGAAACAGATCAGACTAAATGAAATCCATCATGTTTTGTGATTAATCCAGAGTCGGAGCTGCTCTGTATCCAAGAATGCGCTGTACAGCGTCACATTGCTGCCATCTAGTGGTGGCAGGTGGAGAGCAGAGGATCTGGTCCTTGATGTCAGAACAAAATCTGTTCATCTGGTCTGAGGAGCCAATGTGGGTCATTAAAGACCAGATCCTCTGATACTCTGGGCTCAACCGGAGCAGCAGGTGATGCAGCAGCTTTGTAGAAAACCCGGTTGGGACCTGGAGATGTGGTTGAACTCCACATTCCACAACTTCCAGTCAGATTTCTACTGCTTTATTTTGCAGAGCTTAGCAGGTAAAGCACACAGTAGGAAATCCAGCAAAACAGACAACAATATAAAATATTGTAAAAAAATAAAAATCTTTGAATTCTTGAATCATGTTTAATTATCTTACCTAAAACTGTGGCTGAGTGAACTTTTTAAATGCAAGCAGACGGAGAGAGAGAGGCCCACACTACATAGAAATCCCTTTCCTGGGTTCATCCATTCAGTCTTTGAGTAAATTACTTGGCAAAAATCCAATTTCCCCCAGTGGACAAATGTAGCCCCAAAAACCAAATAAAAAAAATTCTTCAACTTGTTCTTGACAAAACCTGAGAAAGTTCTTGGCTCCAACAAAAAGAAACCCTCAGTGTGAAGCAGCAGCTGGAGAGTAAATCCAGAATGTGAAGCTGTTGGCTGGTGGTTCATCAGGGCTGCAGTTCTTCTCTCCAAACCCTGAAGGTCGCCACCATCTCTTCTCATCTCTTCTCCATGTGAACATGAAGTCTGTCCCGAGACAGAACCCCGAACATCAGCCAGTGGTTCTGCTTTACGCTGCTTTGCCTATGTAGCTTTTCTCATGAACTGATAAAGTCGCCCCTCTTTACTGGAAGATTCCTCTTTTTGCTGTTGAAACTGTTGTGAAAGATTCTTCCTGCAGCCGAACTCTCCGTCCACAACAACTTCCTCTTTTCTCACAACATTTCTGTTCTGTTCCTCATCTTAGTGATTAACTTTTTAGACATTTGAAATCAAAACATCATTTAAATAAATAATTACTTTGTGCGTCCCATTTCTTCCCAAGTATTGATATCATTGTTCAATATTAATTCATTATATTTGAAGCATTAACT
>NW_006800545.1:218793-219892 GCF_000485575.1 Poecilia formosa | reverse complement strand
GTCAGCGGAAGTGCCAGTACGAGGTGCCGAGGTCAGCCGAAGTCAGCCGAACGCAGCGGCAGCACTGGCAGCTAGTCCCGAACGCAGTGGCACTTGTGGCAGGTGTCACACCTGCCACCGGAAGTGCCATTAGTAGGTGCGGTGTCACGATTTGCGCTCGGCCCTGCTGCCGAAATCGTATCAACTTTCAGCTAAACGTCGGTTACTCCGCGGAGCTCGGGCCGGGAGCGGTGGAGAACCGCTGGCCGACATTAGCGTTCATAAATCGGTTCAACCTTGAGCTAAACGCCGCTTACTCCCCGGAGCTCGAATATCGAATATCCAACTTGAAACTAACTTCACTGCGGTTTACGTGGCATATTTTAACAGGCTGTCTCCTCCACGTAGAGCTCCACAGTTAGCTAGCTGGACTCACTGACTGTGCGGGAGGCAATTGCGTCGTGCGTCATGGCAAAAGGTCAAAGGTAACGAGGTAACAGGAAGGCTTATTATGATGTTTTTCGAAGGTGGGTCGAGGAGTACGGGAAACCCCAGACAAGTGAGAGATAGGCGGGTGAGCCTGCTTGAAATAATCGAGGCTGAGGTCGGGAGAAACATCTCTTGCAACAGAGGAGCNCATTGCCATCCCCCAAAACATCGGCACCAGTTGTGACAGCTCTGAAACATCCTGGACATCTAACGGCAGCTCTAGTGGAAGCCAGACTCAGCTGTTACAAAGGTGCCGAAACCAATGGCATCCCTGATACCTGCTGTGTATTTGATCAATACAAAGACGAAAGGAGTCGGCTGGATTATTCAGATGAACTTTAGTGAATAAATAGGATGAACAAATCATACATGATATACAAAACGTGTAGGAATTCAGCTAACATAAGTATTTCTGCGAAAAAAAACTTATTAAATTCTGTCTTCTTCGTCTGTCTTTAAGTTCTTCTTCTACTAGTAATAAAGCATCATGGGATATGTAGTCCATTTGCCTAAGTCAGTGGCAACACTGACAGCTAGACCCGAAAGCAGTGGCACTTGTGGGAGGTGTCAGCGGAAGTGCCAGTATGAAGTGCCGAGGTCAGCCGAACGCAGTGGCAACTCTGGCAGCTAG
>NW_006800545.1:215735-217886 GCF_000485575.1 Poecilia formosa | reverse complement strand
TCTGAGGGGAAAAGAAAAGGCCAACGCAGGATGAGAGGTAGAAGGACAGAAAATCACGAAGCTGTGGAGAAGATGAGACGTGCTGGCTGAGACGCTGTGGCGAGCAGATGAACGGATTGAACGCAGCTGGGAAGCGGCCGACGGCTTGGGTGTGGATCCTTTTATGCTGAGCTTTATTGATGATTGGACACGCCAGGTGAGGTCCATCGCTGAGGTCGGAGATGAGCATGACGCCGATGGACGAACGGAGGGGATGGAGTCTTCCAGGTTGAATTTTCGCTATTAGCTCCATGAGTTGTCATTGAAAACAATTTAATGACTTATTTTCGTCATAACTTGTTGCGTATGCTGAACTGACAACTCCACTGACGGTCGGACTTCTTAATGCACAGGTACGGTACTCACTGCATCTATCCTATTCTGACAGCGTATGATAATCTGATAGAACAGCGGCACACTAGCAGAGCACTGGAAACCAACAATTTTTTCTTACATTTATTTTGAATATACACCTCTCAGTTTACCCGGGCATAAATACATCTGACACACCAAATCCTAACGTCTTTATAAGGGGCCAGATATTAATAATTTACCGACGAAATGTCAAGTAACAAAAAACTAACTTTTTCAAAGGTCCTTCAATGAGAAGCAAGCTAGCAGGGAGGACCAGCCCCACACCTGAAAGCACTTCTGCTAACCCGTTGATAAACCTAAGATGCACTGAAGAGAAACGTACAGACTCCAACTTCATGGAAGAAATACGGAAAATGAGTACAACACTACAAGTTGTGGCAGCAGATGTCTCGATTAAAGAAACAACTAAAGAACTTAAAGACTGCGTGGAAAATATTCTAATTAGGCTGGGCGAAGTTGAACAGCGAGCGTTCGACATTGAAGATGCAAGTGCTCAGATGGAGAAATGCGTGAAGATATGTGACAAGAAACTGGCGACTCTTTGGGAATGAGTCGAGGACTTGGAGAACCGGAGTCGGAGGAACAATGTGAGAATGGTGGGACTAAAAGAAGACAAAGAAAAAGGAAATGTGCGTCAGTATGTGGAAAGGATCAAGGATGGCGCCCAAGCCAGATGTCAATAAACCACCCCGAACCATCCTGATACGGTTTTTGCGCTCATCGGCTCGGGACAAAGTGCTGCAGATGGCCAAAGAAAAGCGTTGGGCTGGAGTGGGAAGTCTGCAAATTATCTTTCTTTGAGGACCTGTCGAAGGAGCTTGTGGAGAAAAGGAGAACTTTCAACACTGTAAAGAAATGCCTCTGGGAAATGGAGGTGAAAGACCGGCTGATGTTCCCAGCATCGCTCGTTTTCACCTGGAAGGGAGAAAGGAAGACGTTCCGGTCTTATGCAAAATTCTGTTCCTCTGTGAAAATCTGTTCCCCCTGTGTCAGGAGCGCGCACTGCAGCTGACCATTTTACGGCGCAATCTGGGAATGTAAATGCATTTCCCCATTTTAGAACACAGTAATACAGCACATTGAAAAGTGGATAGGTGTGGGGATACCCATGTAACTAAGACTCTGCTTATTAAGGGATCAAACAGTGATGCCAAATATGTCAAAACACTGTGGTGCAGGTGGCGACAGGTCACGGCTGCCAGAATCATCCTCAAACTATGGAAATCTTTAACTGTTTTGAATATTAAAAGCTGGTTGGAATTAATGTTGGAAATGGTGTCATATGAACAAATGCTGGCCAAGCTAAATAATGACAGAAAACTTCAAGAAATCCTGGAACTGTTTCGTCTCCTGCAATACTAGGACAAGTAAACGCCTCTGATGAACTACTGTTTTGGAAAATACTGACGAATGACTACTTCTGTTTACTGTGGTTGTTCCTGCTAACATCGAGGATGTCTAATTTTTTGTGAAACTTTTATTGATTTATATTCATTAATCTGGTTATTTTGCTTTGTTTTATTTGTGGTTTTTGTTTTGTGAGGGAGGGTTGGCAGGGGCTATGTATATGTGTTCTGAAACGATAAAAACTTTAATAACAAAGAACAGATATTTTATGTCTCCAGTTTTTGTTAATTAATCTATTGATGTTTTTCTTGCTGGTTGTATTTTAACTGCAGCTCATTGCTAAGTATGACAGATGTAAACGTTTTATTTCAATCCGTCTAATTCAGAGTT
>NW_006800545.1:208102-213330 GCF_000485575.1 Poecilia formosa | reverse complement strand
TACAACCAGCATCTTTAATCTGCTCTAGTTAAACATTAAAACACCTGGACTGGATGATTATCAACTAATCGAATATTTAAAATTAAGTGTGGGATTGAGATCTTCAATAAAGGGAGATTTCATTCTCACTCATTTTTTACATCTTGACCTTTGACCTGCATCACATAAGGGGGATTTCTACACACTGGAGATCCGAATGCTGTCCTGTTCTGACCTCAGATCAATTCAGTTACACAGACGGACTAAATTAAACTCTGGATCCAGGAACAAACTCAGAAAATATTTATTAGAACAGAAGATATGAACTTTGATTTATGATCAATTTTATATAATTATTCACAGAAATATCAATAATTATATAACTATAATACCCCAATTTCTCCAGTCTGCAGCCTTCTGTCTGTAGAAAAGCACAGAGCTCCTTCACTCCAGAATATCCCAGGTTGGTGTTGCTCAGGTCCAGTTTAGTCAGATGGGTTGGGTTGGATTTAAGAGCTGAGAACAGAGACGTCCAGCTGGTCTCTGACAACCTGCAGTTCAATCTGAATAAAGAATAAAAGATGAGCTGAAGCCAACAAGATGCAGTTAAAACTGAAATATGAACAAATAAATAATAAAAATGTAGAAAATTAATTTCCCTGAATGTAAAAAAAACATGAACTGATTCTAACATCTGATCCATTCAAACTGGTTCATCGAGTCAAAACCAGTAAAACCAGAACAATTTGTCAAAAAGAAACTCAAAGTTTTTCTAAATTTGTCTCAGGATCTCAAACTCAGTCGGATGTTTTTTCTCTCCATGTTTCCTTACAGTAGGGGTGCCCAAAATTTTTGAGACCAAGATCTACTTTTCTCTCACTGACTGCCTGAGATCTACCTCATGACACAAAGACATAAAAATTGCCATTTAAACTCCATTGACTTATTTTATATGCAAATATGCATCAGTTATAGCAGAAATAATAAATTGACAGAAAACCTGACGCAGTTTCTTCCTCAGTGAGATTCTGACACTGGGAGCAGGTTACTGGTTTCCCAGTCAGAAGCTGGTTGCAAACCTGAGGCCAGCAGTCAGTCATGGTAGATCTGAACTTTGGTTTGATGACTGAAATATGACAAACTACAGACTGATAGCAGGAACCAAAGAGCCCCGTAAAGTTTAAAGGCACATCTTCTGAAGTCGGGATATAATTAATTTAATTTCACATTATTATCGCAGTAGAATTTGTTAAAACTTAATGAATATTTGTCCTATTTGATGTTTGTTGTGACGTATGCTCACAAACGAACAAAGTAATTAGTCCAAGTTTGTCGTTTATTGAATGTTCAGAAACTACAGCGAGTGTATTGAGCCACAGCAAAGGTAAACAAAGGTAAAACAACCCGAATAGACGATCAACTCAAAACCACTCCTACCTTTTTACTCTCTGTCTCATTGTCGTTTAAGCACACCCGTTGCCGTGGCAACCGCCTGCGTCCCGCAAACCAAGCAGATTACATTAAAAACACAACATTCAGTCCATTACGATATCATTTTTCCTGGCTTGATATTTATTTCTCTTTTATTAATAAGCCTCTCCTGAACACAGCTGTGGTTGAGTAGCTAATTTAAACTCCTGCTCTGCTGTCAGTCGGTCTTTGAGTCGACTTTATTTTCTGTTAATGGAACCGAAATGCAGTGAATTGCACAACACCTTGTTGAAACAATAATTACTGAGATTATTAATTTTAACACGTTTCGTTGATATTTTTTATTCTTTTTTTTTAATGAAGCAACAAATGTTCAGGATCTTAGTGAATATCTTTGATAAGCCTGTCAGAAGAGGAAATGCTGGTCTCAGCATCCTGACGGCATTCAGTTTTGCTGAAATAGACTCAAAATCTTATTGCGATCGACCGGTCGATCGCAATCGACATATTGGGCACCCCTGCCTTACAAGCTCTGTATCAGCTGACTGCTCTGTACCATGTCAAGAAAAGCCAAGATCATCCCACTTCCCCATGCTGGAGATTTTAGTTTAATAGTAACAAGTTACCTTAAAATTTATTACACAGGTGACATCAAGATCAAACAGAGTCATACTGTAATAAAATTAATCTGCTTGTGTGTGTTGTTATTGTGTCCTGCAAACTTTGCTTTAATTCTACTTTTTTCTATTTAATCATAAAAATCAGTCAGGCAGAAAGAGAGTCATGAAACAGGAACAGCTGCCATCTTGAGAAAAGAAGAAGTATGTTTCCAGCCTTTATATGTATAAAAATAGTTTGGACTACTCCTTATTTCAAAGCATTAAACGGTTAAAGAATAAAATCTAAACATTTTGAGTAATTGGATAAAACCCAGAGTAAAATACTTAAATTAATAATAATGGCTTATAATTGAACCAATAATTAATATTGGTTTAACCAATGATTGGTATTGGTTTAATTATAAGAATACTTACACTTACACTTGTGGAAGTACTTACAAGTAAAACAAGTAAAAAAAACTTTGTGCAACTTTAGTATCAAATAATTAGAAAAACAGATTACTCTTGGTTTCTTTTCAGAGATGTCTGTAATAACTCACATTATGATTATAAGAAGAGTAACTAATAAGTTATGGTTATAATATTATAAATAAATGCTAAATCAGAGAAACTAAAAGGTTATAAATGTGATTTTGACATTGAACTTGAGATGAAGTAAAATATGTAACTGTAAGTAATAGAGATGTGCCGATCAGGTTTTTTTCCTGCTGATTCTGATCACCCATGAGTGCTGATCACCGATACCGATCATGTAATTATTATTATTTTTTATCATAAGCACTACCGGTTACATTATGTGGAAAAGGGAACCATGAATTCACCTTAATTTAGACAAAAACTCGTTTTTAATAACTTTTTCCAAGAACAAAACAAAGCAGGCATTGTGCAAATTGTACTGCTATTGATAATACTTTCTTTAACAGACTGATAACACATGAAGGCTCTGAAGAGGCTAAATAATGCAAAAAGTCAAAATTAAATCTCTCAACATTGCCAAAAAATTAAAGTATAAAACTTAACATTCAAAGGCAAAAACAGGTTCCATTACAATAAACAATCCAGAGTTCCTGAATGAAAACTTCCTGTTAGCATGGCGGCTAGCTGCTTGCTGCTAGTTCTGATTGGCTGTTTCTGACTGAGCAGAGTAATTATGCAGATCAGGGAGGAGATAGATTATTTTTTTTAGAGATTATCTGTCTCATGTTAGGACAGCGACAGTTTTAATACGTATGTAAAATTTATTTTTTTAAGTTAGATGCTGCTGCAGCTTTAAGCAGAGGTTCGGTGTGAGAGTCACTACCAGGTGGAGCAGAAGCGAAGCTCCGTCTGTCAAATATTACTACCTGTAGCGTAGCAGCGGTTCAACAGATGCTAATCCGGGTGAGTGTTTGTAGCTGTGCGCTGCTTTACCTGCCATCTGATCCTCCATGTCTTTTTTGCTGCAGTGAGCCTCGATGTAGCCAAACTCCGTCCAGTATGGCTTGTTTTTATGCCATATTAGATTCGTTGTGTTGATGCATTTTGACGTGCTTTAATTTTCTGCCGCAACACGCAAACTTCCCCATTCACTCAGTGCGTTATAGTTCCACATCGCTTAGGATTTGTTGCTGCGCCTTTGCGCAGAGTGAAGGAAAGAGGAGACCAGCTGCACAGGCAGGCTGGAAATGAAATGCAGGTGATCGGTTTGTGTGATCGGCAACAAGAGACCGTGATCGGCGATCACCGATCATACACGTTTTCACGAAAATCGGCCGATTATGGTCGGAGGCCGATTGATCGGCACACCTCTAGTAATTAAAGATTACTGATGTTGTGTTGGAGGTAGATGGTAGGTGAAAGGTTAGGGGAAAAGAGGAACTGATGGGAGAGCAGAGATGACCAAGGCCTTATTGTTGAACTTAAACTTTCCAAAGAAAAGATTGGGCAGGGAACAGACGTAGGAGGACTGTTGAGCAACTCGGGGTCATTAGAACAGACATCATGTCGTAATGTCTCCAAGACGGTGATGGATATGAGATCATCTGTCCAAGTACTCAGCTAATGAAACAGGCATAGCAACAGTGCTAGCCAATGCAAACACCAAAAGGGTGGATAAACCCTATAAAAGGTGAGACCAAAAGAGGGACCTTTGGTTGGATCCTTCAGGTAGCTTCGAGCCAAGATCGAGATGGACAAAGAACTCTGAAGCTGAAGAAGAGCCGGGGCCTCAGAGCCGAAGACTGGCCCTCATCAATCAGCCTCCTCCTCCTGCTGCAACACCTTCTTCATCATCAGCCCAGTTCTGGGGTTTCAAAAGGCCAAACTCTGTCCATCTCTCAAAATTCCCTTTTTTAGTTCTCAGTGTCAGCATTAGGGAAAGATAGCCTAGATTATTGATTTTACTTATTTGATTATTTCTGCTACTGAATTAAGCTGTACTGACCCTTGTAAAATTGCCTTACTAATAAAATAATGAGCATTAAGAAAATCTAAGATGTTGTGGACATTCAATTAATGAGTCGCCTTAAAGTTATTTGATGGTAATAAAATAGCTATGAAGTTTGATTCTGGGGAGGAAAAAGTGGAAAATGTTTTATAGTTTGCTTTTAGCCCAAAACTATATGTAAAACAACATCCTTGGGACTTTCCCAAGTCACTAAAACCAACCTGGTTCAGTAACAAGTGCAAGTTGTAATAAAGAGAAAGAGCGACCGTTGACAGGTGTGCTCTGTGGAGCTAGTTGTCTGCAGGCTGTTCAGTCCGGCTAATTCACAGGGAGAAGAAGGACATCTGGATGGAAGTTGTCAGAAACCAGGCGAGTCTTTCTCTGCACCAGCTTAAACAAAATTTACTTCAGTTCTGGACAGGGTAAATCCCAGCAGATTTAGGAAACCCAATTCACCGGTTAGACGGAGAGCTGGTAGCATATCTCCCTCCTCTCAAAAGGGGGAGTAGAGAGAGAACGGGGGGAGGGAGGTGGGATGTTTCGCAACAACAACCATCATCATCACCATCACTGAGATATTTTATGTCTCCAGTTTTTGTTAATTAATCAATTGATGTTTTTCTTGCTGGTTGTATTTTAACTGCAGCTCATTGCTAAGTATGACGGATGTAAACGTTTTATTTCAATCCGTCTAATTCAGAGTTTTACAACATCCATTACAGCTCAGATTCTGAAAGTTGATCATTTTCTCATTTTGTGGTGATTCAGTTCCT
>NW_006800545.1:205998-208042 GCF_000485575.1 Poecilia formosa | reverse complement strand
AACCTGATTGTGAAGATGAGTCATTTTTAAATCTATTTTCCAGGTGAACCACATGAGGATGATTTCACTGAACTGATGAAGCTTGTTGCACACAAGCTTTACAAAGGTAAGAAATCACTTCCTGTCCTACAAAATAAGAGCTGAATCAAGATGTTTGAACTAAATGACTAACACCAAAACCTTCCCAAAGTCAGTATTTACTGCAGGACAGTTAATTAATGATCTTTATATTGACACTAAAATGGAAACTCATCACCTGCTTCCATGTTGTTTTTCTTCCTGCCAACATAAAACTCCTGCATGAGCTGCAGCTCCATAAGAGCAGGCAGTCGAGTCCCCAGAAAGCTTCCCTGTTTCTAGGAACCATTTCATCCAGAGTTGGTCGACTTTCTCTGTCAGACAGTGAACCTTCAGTCTGAGCATGTGCAGAACCTCCTAACACACCTGGTCCAGATTCATGTGCTGCAGTCTCTGCTGGTTCTGATGTCTGGACCAGAAAACTGATGTCCTGAAGAACCTGCAGCCTGTTGAGCTCAGAGAAAAACTCAGTGGTCTGGATTTTTTCAGACGAAGCTGAAGTTGGTTTGTGATTCAGGAAATGGATAAAGGGCGATTCCACCTAATTATTCACTACAACCAGCATCTTTAATCTGCTCTAGTTAAACATTAAAACACCTGGACTGGATTATTATCGTCTAATAGAAGAATATTTAAAATTAAGTGTGGGATTTGTGGATCTTCAATAAAGGCAGATTTCATTCTTTCTGTTTTTGATCTGACCTTTGACCTGCTTGACATGAGGGGGATTTCTACACACTGGGGGTCTGAATGTTGTCCTGTTCTGACCTCAGGTCAGCAGGTCCAACTCAGTTACACAGAGGGACTAAATTAAACTCTGGATCCAAGTCCAGGAACAAACTCAGAAAATATTTATTAGAACAGAAGATATTAAATTTGATTAATGATCAATTATATATACTATTCACTAAAATATCAATAATTATATAATTACATACCCCAATGTTTCCAGTTTGCAGCCTTCTGTCTGGAGAAAACCACCGAGCTCCTTCACTCCAGAATATCCCAGGTTGGTTCTGTTCAGGTCCAGTCCTGTCAGATGGGTCGGTTTGGACTTCAGAGCTGAGAACAGAGACGTCCAGCTGGTCTCTGACAACCTGCATTCCCACAATCTGAATAAAGAATAAAAGATGAGCTGAAGCCAACAGGATGAAGTTAAAACTGAAATGTGAACGTGGGTCATTTTGTTCAAGTTGAAGTTCTGAATCCTTCATCAGAGACGGCTGCAGAAATGGGAACATTATCATAAATCAGTGTTTCTCAATTATTTTCTGTCATGCCCCACCTAGGGATCATAATTTTTTTAAGCTCTGAGTTTTTTATTTGTGTTTTATATACAAGTAAAGTTGGACGAGAATAAAGACAAATTTTATGATTAGGCCTGTTGTAAATTAATATTTTAGTAATCGAGTAATCTATCAATTATTCTTACGATTAATCAAGTAATCGGATAAAAAATTACTGGTAAATCTGCGCAACACCAGTGTTACTATTGGATATCAGTCCAATTTTTCATATTTGAGCATCTCTAACAATTATGTTTTTGTAGTTTAGAAAATTAAATTGTAACAACAAAAGTTATCTTTAACCTGAAGAGAAGTTATACAAAGATCTGAAATTATATTCAATTTAATAATAAAGTGGCAGCCTCACAAATACGCTTATAAAAATATCTATACTCCAGCTTTTAGTTTATGTATTCATCTTCAGTGAGTTTAACCAATGAACTCTCACCTTGCCACATACCTGTCAAGCTTTGGCAGCCACCCTGGAGTGGGGGGCTTAGAGTGATGGTGGTCATGATGAGCACTGAGAAAGCATGCGCATAGCAAGGACGCGCTTGTTCGGCGCGCTTATCTGGGGAACTACGGACACCGTGAAAGCTCAAACAACATGCTTTGCCAAAGTTCATAATATCTTCACGTTTTGCGTGAAACTAATTATATATATATATATATATATATAA
>NW_006800545.1:183887-185992 GCF_000485575.1 Poecilia formosa | reverse complement strand
TTTATAACAACCAGTAATGTTAGCTAGGCATTTGTCTGCAAGTCACTGTCATATTCTGACAGTGTGCAGCAAGGGACATTTTTGAAATGGTATTTAAATAAATGCTGGAATATGATGACACTGTTTTTAGTTTTTGTTCTTTTTTTAAGTGACCACAATGAATTGACTCATCACCGACTGAGAATGTCCAAAAGAGATTCACCAAGTTTGAATTCATGAAAAGGCTTTCGCCATGATTAACTATTGCAAGAACAGCTGTAATTTCTGAGCATTTCTGGACACCTTCAAAGAGCTGCTTCCAGGAAATGAAGACAAGAAGAAGATCTCCTGCTTTCAGAGCATTACAGGAAGACTATTACGAAGGAGATGGGTGACATAAAGCAAAAAATGTTACTGTTGAAAGAACCTATTTTCTTAAGTTAAAGAATAAGTAATTCTGTTTTAGTTTTTCAATCAGCATTTCAGAGTAACAATATACTGACCAGACGTTAAACCCTCTGTTATCTTAGAACAAGTTATCTTTTGTTTTATTCCAATGTACAAAGGGTTTGTTCTACAGTTATGATGGTAGTTATAAGTAGTCCAGTGTGTTTCACTACATTTGAGGTGAGAATATCAATAACTCTGTTAGCATTGCATTTGACACTGTAATACTAAATTACATCTTTATAATTGTTGCTACTAGTTTCAATTTACTTGAGGTAAAAGTTAATATTAATGACATTTTTGGCGAGGTTAATGACAAGTTGTCATAACGAAGACATGTTGAAGAATGTCAACTTTGTATTAAAAGTGTCATTATTTACCGAATGACACTTTATGAAAACAGTCATAACTTTTCATGAAGACTTATTGATGTTCATGACACGTGTTATGTCATGTTTATGACAGTGTCATGACAGTCTTATTCACACCCCTTCAAATAAAGTGTTACCGAAGCTTCTGATTCAGGAAATGGATAAAGGGCGATTCCACCTAATTATTCACTACAATCAGCATCTTTAATCTAGTTAAAATTTAAAAAACCTAGATCCCTTAAACCTGGACTTTATTATTATCAACTAAAATGAGAATATTTAAAATTAAGTGTGGGATTAGTGGAACTTTAATAAAGGGAGATTTCATTCTCACTCACTTTTTACATCCTAACCTTTGACCTGGTTCACATGAGGGGGATTTCTACACACTGGGGGTCCGAATGCTGTCCTTTTCTGACCTCAGGTCAGCAGGTCCAACTCAGTTACACAGAGGGACTAAATTAAACTCTGGATCCAAGTCCAGGAACAACCTCAGAAAATATTTATTAGAACAGAAGATATGAACTTTGATTTATGATCAATTATACATAATTATTCACAGAAATATCTATAATTATATAACTAAATACCTCAACATCTCCAGTCTGCAGCCTTCAGTCTGTAGAAAACCACAGAGCTCCTTCAGTCCAGAATCTCCCAGGTTGGTGCTGATCAGGATCAGTTCTGTCAGATGGGTTGGGCTGGACTTCAGAGCTGAGAACAGAGACGTCCAGCTGGTCTCTGACAACCTGCAGCTGTTCAATCTGAATAAAAAATAAAAGATGAGTTAAAACTGAAATATGAACAAATAAATAATAAAAATGTAGAAAATTAATTTCCCTGAATGTAAAAGAAACATGATGAACTGATTCTAACATCTGATCCAGTCAAACTGGTTGAAAGAATCCAAACCAGCAGAACCAGAACATTTGATCAACAAAGAAACTCAAAGTTTTTCTAAAAGTTTCTCAGGATCTTAAACTCAGTCGGATGTTTTTCTCTCCATGTTTCCTTCCAGGCTCTGTATCAGCTGACTGCTCTGTACCTTCATTTATCATCAGAGATTTTATGTCTCCAGTTTTTGTTAATTAATCAATTGATGTTTTTCTTGCTGGTTGTATTTTAACTGCAGCTCATTGCTAAGTATGACAGATGTAAACGTTTTATTTCAATCCGTCTAATTCAGAGTTTTATAACATCCATTACAGCTCAGATTCTGAAAGTTGATAATTTTCTCATTTTGTGGTGATTCAGTTCCTGAACTATCAACTAGAAAATATTGAGTCTTTTCTCTGTCAGATTGATTTG
>NW_006800545.1:173293-182828 GCF_000485575.1 Poecilia formosa | reverse complement strand
TCCAAGTCCAGGAACAAACTCAGAAAATATTTATTAGAACAGAAGATATGATCTTTGATTAATGATCAATTATATATACTATTCACTGAAATACCAATAATTATATAATTGCATACCCCAATGTTTCCAGTCTGCAGCCTTCAGTCTGTAGAAACCCACAGAGCTCCTTCACTCCAGAATCTCCCAGCATGGTTTTGCTCAGGCTCAGTTCTGTCAGATGGGTTGGGTTGGACTTCAGAGCTGAGAACAGAGACGTCCAGCTGGTCTCTGACAAACTGCAGTCCCTCAATCTGAATAAAGAATAAATATAAGCAGTAATACCATGGTCAGTAAACCATTTACCAGTGGTTTTTGGCACTGTGAGCAGGTGCCAGGTTGTGCTGAAAAATGAAATCATCTCCATAAAGCTTTTCAGCAGATGGAAGCATGAAGTGCTCCAAAATTTCCTGATAGCCATTACTGTGCTCAATTGGTCTGCCAACTCTCCTGACCTGAACCCCATAGATTATCTGTGGGATATTGTAAAGAGAAAGTTGAGAGACCCAACAGTCTGGATGAGCTTAAGGCCGCTATCGAAGCATCCTGGGCCTCCATAGCACCTCAGCAGAGCCACAGGCCGATTGCCTACATGCCACGCCGCATTGAAGGCTGCAAAAGGATTCCTAACCAAGTAATGAGTGCATAACCGAACAATTATTTGAAGGTTGACTTTTTTGGTATTAAAAACACTTTTCTTTCATTGGTCGGCTGAAATGTGGTAATTTTTTGAGACAGGAATTTTGGGGTATGCCAAAATCATCAGTATTAGAACGCTAATTGACCCGATATATTTCAGTTGGTGTGCAATTAATCTAAAATATATGACAGTTTAATTTTTATCACTACATTATGGAAAATAATTAACTTTATGACATTATGGTAATTCTTTATAAGTACCTGTATATTAGGATCACTATAGATAAAAAGTAGTACATTTCTGCCAAAACCCCATAAATCTTCTGGAAAAAGAAAAATTATAAATTCAAAGTCAAAATATTTCTAGAAAAACTAGTTTTGAGATTAATCTCAAACATTTCTGAGTTTTAAGTAAAAAATGTTCAACATTTCAACTTCAATTGTTTGTGTTTTATCTACAACTTTTTATCTCAGAATGTCTCAGTATTTTGGCAGAAATATACTTTCAAAATCTACTTTTAAATATACTTTGTCTTTATGCAGTGGCCCTAATACTGATCATTAGCAGTTTTAGGGCCATTAATACTGGCCCTAAAACTGCTGTGATGGTTAAAGTCCTAAAGTCCTAACAGAGATCTTCATTTTACTCTTGTTAAATTTTAATCTGTTCCATGAACTGCTCATCTGCTCAGAATGTAGTTTTATGTGCAAGTTTGCATACAAATGATCAATAAATCTTCTTGTAATAATCACATTCTGCTGTAATTGCAGCCTGTCTATGCAATGCATGGCAGGAGCCTACTGTTCTACACCCAATAAATGGTCTCTATTTATTCATAGCTTTATTTATTTTTCCTCCGTCACCATTAATGTGGCCCGAACCACTGCATGCCCCCACACAAAACTGATATCAAAACATTCAGCTTGATCCCGAGAAGGGAGCCATTACTTTTAGTGGGATTCTGAGTTAAAATTGCAACATAAATTGTGAAAAACGAGCAAAAAGCGAGGCTTAGTGTCTCAGAGAGTCAGTCTTTCTCTCTGACACATATATACAGCACAGTGCATTTCTGACTCCAAAACTCTTTTTTTTATGGAGGACTAAAACCGATATCCTCTCCTTGGGCTGCCACCTTATCGTGGTGGAGGGGTTTGAGTCAGTAGCGGAACAAGTCATCGTCGGGTCGGGGGGCGGGGCTAATGACCGGGCTCCTATATGTTTACAGGATGTACCTTTGGCAGGAACGTCAGCGCGGGCGGGGGGTTGGGAGGGTAAACGGGATGGAACGTATTCATTAGTCTCTTTTACCCAGAAAACACTTGGAGAAGAAATCGGAAAAACCATGAGTGAATGAAACAGTGACTGGGCAAGCCTACTATATAATTTACAGGGGGACCACCTCTATATTATACTACATACACCTTATTCAACAGGAGAGGGCCCACTTTTTCTGGAAGAGGACGGTTCCTCTCTGACCCGGCCCAACAGAACCACAGCTTCAGGACAAAGTGAGGAACCTGCTGCTGCTGCTGCAAACCTCACTGTCATTCAGTTCATCTAGATTTGCTTTTCTACAATCTGTCATTTTTTAGATGTTTCATTAATGATGATTTGAACTGGTCAGTGTTTGTGGCTCGACTGGAGGAAAACATTTCATTCTGGATGTAAAGATGAGAATCAGAAATAAAACAATCTGAATCTTTACCAACCAAACTGAAACATCTCCATCATTAATTAACTTCATTTGAATTATTTTACTCATTTTGTTCATCAGTCAGAAACATTTTAAAGTGAAAAAAAGAAAAACAAACTTCAATAATTTCAGTCTGAAATAAGATAATTATTCATTAATAAGGTAAAATGACAGAGATTTTATTTTGTCATTTAAACAGGCTTTTTTTTAAAAGAAAATAATTAGAATAAATTTATTAAACTAATTATTAAAATATCAATGAATGATTTTATTGGATAAATAGAGAAAACAAACCTCAGTTTCTTCATTTTACTGACTGAACTCTCCAGGATCTCAATCAGATTCTTCATCTCAGATTCTCCACCTCCCTCTATGCAGATCTCACTAATTTCCAGTTCAGTCAGATCTGGGTTGGACTTCAGAGCTGAGGCCACAACTTCACATTCAGCCTTTCCAAGCCTACAGCCGCCAAGTCTGTGATGAGAGAAGAAATAAATTCAATTCTAATGAAATCAATCTGAATCATAAACAGACTAAAATATGATAACAGTGATGTCATCTGAACATCTGATCAACATCTGATCTTTAATTTACTGAGTTTGACCCAACAGAGAGTCTGTGCAGTTCCTGATTAAAGTCCAGGTTCTGGTTCTGGTTCTGGTTCTGGTCCAGGCTTCATGTCCTCAGACCTTCAGCTGCAGTCAGTCAAAATAAGCGACTAACTAATGACTGAGGAGGAGATTAATAAAGTAATATCCAAACTTAAGGAATCAGATGTCAGATGAGGATGGCGACCCGACAGAGCAGCTGCTTAAGAATTGATTTAATCATGATCAGGTGCAAAAACATGGGCACCTTAACAGAAAAGTGACATTAATATTTAGTAGATCCTCCCTTTTGCAAAAATAACAGCCTCTAGTCGCTTCCTGTAGCTTATAATGAGTTCCTGGATTCTGGATGAAGGTATTTTTGACCATTCCTCTTTACAAAACAATTCCAGTTCAGTTAAGTTTGATGGTCGCCGAGCATGGACAGCCCGCTGCAAATCATCCCACAGATGTTCAATATTCATGTATGGGGACTGGGATGGCCATTCCAGAAAATTTTAATTGTTCCTCTGCATGAATGCCTGAGTAGATTTGGAGCCATGTTTTGGATCAATGTCTTGCTAAAATATCCATCCCTGGCGTAACTTCAACTTTGTAACTGAATCTTGAGCATTATTCTCAAGAACTTGCTGATATTGAGTGGAATCCATGCGACCCTCAACTTTAACAAGATTCCCAGTGTCGGCACTGGTCACACATTGGCCATCAAAGCATGATGGAACCTCCACCAAATTTTACAGTGGGTAGCAAGTGTTTTTCTTGGAATGCTGTGTTGTTTTTTTGTTGTTTTTTTTTGCCGCATAACGCCTTTTTTATGACCAAATAATTCAATCTTTGTTTCATCAGTCCACAGGACCTTATACCAAAATGAAGCCGGTTTGTCCAAATGTGCTTTTGCAGACCTCAAGCGACTCCGTTTGCGGCGTTCTTGCAGAAAAGGCTTCTTTTGCATCACTCTCCCATACAGCTTCTCCTTGAGCAAAGTGCGCTGAATTGTTGAACGATGCACAGAGACACCGTCTGCAGCAAGATGATGCTGCAGGTCTTTGGAGGTGGTGTGTGGTTTGTCCTTGACAGTTCTCACCATTCTTCTTCTCTGCCTCTAATATTTTTCTTGGCCTGCCACTTCTAGGCTCAACAAGAACCGTTTCCTTACTGTGCTCCTCACAGTGAAAACTGACAGGTTAAATCTCAGAGACAACTTTTTGTAACCTTCCCCTAAACAACTATGAACAATCTTTGTTTTCACATCATTTGAGAGATGTTTTTAGGTGCCCATGTTGCCACTCTTCAGAGGATTCAGATAGGAGAACAACTTGCATTTGGCCACATTAAATTCCTTTTCTCATGATTGGCTACACCTGGCTATGAAGTTCAATGCTTAATGAGGTTACCAAACTAATTTTGTGTTTCAGTAAGTCAGTGAAAAGTAGTTAGGAGTATTCAAATCAATAAAATTATGAGGACACCCAAATTTTTGCACCTGTCAAATTTTGTTTTAATGCATTTTTCACATTTTCTGTTAGTACAATAAACCTCAATTCAATATTGAAATATTACTGTGTCCATCAGTTATTAGATATATCAAACTGAAATAGCTGTTGCAAACACCCACATATTTAGAAATAAAAATAATTAAGATTAATAGGGATGCCCAATAGGGGCGATTCTAGGATCTGACCTTTAGAGGGGCTTAGCCCCCAGCAGGGCTAAGACCCAAAAGAAGATATTTGCTGGTGCATTTTTCTAAATCTCATTGCTTATTTACATACATTCACACATAAAATTAAATAGTTTTGTCCAACTAAAACTGTTAACTACATACAGCTCTGGAAAAAATGAAGAGACCACTGCACTGAACCCCATTGAAAATCTTCTGGTTATTCCACCAAATATTGATTTCTGAACTCTTCCTGAGTTAAAACCTTAGTTTACTTGTTTATATTCATTTAGAAACAAGTACTTTCAGATTTATTTGGGGTCTGAAAGCACTGCATCTTTTTTGTTAATTTGACCATTTCTCATTTTCTGAAAATAAATACTAAATTTTTCCTTGGAATTTCAGAGACATGTCAGTAGTTAAACAATGTTCATTTTACTTCAACATGTACCTATAAAGAGTAAAATCATAGAACTGATTATTTTTTCCAGAGCTGTAAATATGTGAAACCAAATCAGACGACATCATGCCTGCCAACATCTGCTAACATTAATGAGAGACAAGCAGCTGTGGAGTGCCAGTCCTAGTGGGGCCTGCTGCCCCGGATATTAAAATAAAATGTACTCAAAACTATCCATTTCATTTGAAGAACATTTTATGAAATTAATAAGATTAATAAACCTAAAACCAATTTATTATCAAGGTAGAAGTTCAGGTTAATGACTAGTTCTCCATTTGTCATCAACCTGAACTTTATTTGAAAATCGTATGTAGAAATTGCATCACCCTGATTTTTAGTAGGCCTTTTTGCTTTAAACAAGAATGTTTGTTCATCTATGGAAAAGTAGAAATTATGAGTCAGGGTTTTACTATTTCGGTTCACAGTTCATGAAGTGGGTCCATCTGTCATGATTTGTAGAATTAGTGAGGGAGAACGCAGGGAGGACCCAGGATGAAGATGATTTAATAATGAAATAATCCAGACGGAACAGAATTCAAACGGGCCGCACAGGAAGCAACGGGGATGACAGAGATGCACACAAGACGTACACACGACAAGGATCCGACAAGAGACAAAGACAACAGTAGGACTTAAATACACAGGGAGGGTAATCAGTAAACTAGACACAGCTGGAATCAATCAACAGGGAGGACAGGACAGAGACTCACAAGGAAACAGGACTTAACACAGAAAATCTCAAAATAACTACACAGAAAAACACAGATCACAACACTATCATAGTTTCAGTACCAAACACCTTTCTGTTCACAAAGAAACAGCCTAATATTCTGTACTGTTCTTTAGTTTTACCTTATTTAAGTGACTCCAGAGGTTTGTGAAATTAATTACAAAACAACACAACAGTCACTAATCAAACTTCAAAACAGAGCAAAAAGAGTAACTAACAAGACTTATTACCGGGCTCAGACTAACCCATTATTTATCCAAATATTTGCACACATACAACATTTTGTACTGAACAACTACAAAGGAATCTTCAAATAAATAAAGCCAATACTGTATACAATTTCCATTCATAAATATCACAAAAATAATTCAAAATTAATTAAGTACTGCATTGCCACTTAAAATTGCCCATTGGAAAAAACCACTAAGCATGATATTTTCCATTACAAATTGCCATCTGATTAAAGCTGCTGATTATACAAGTCTGGCCCTTTGTAGCTGGTTAAAAATATATATTCATAATAGTCTTTACTGTTTTCTTTGGAGGCTGGGTCTACACCAAACTTACCATCAATAATTCATCATTTGATATATTAAGTGAGGCAAAGAGCTACTTGTCTCTCCAGAGATTCAGGTTGCAGATCCTGATCTAGCAAATGGAAAATATGATCCTATATCAATACAGCAGCTAACAGTGCAGTACTATAATTATTAATTCATTGTTAAAGTAAAATTGTGAAGGTTAAAAAAATCTACCACTAAATGTTAGCAAAACACATTTAGTATAATTTCCTCAGTACCTCCGTAAGTCCCTGTCTAGGACCGGCCCTGGCCTGCAGGTCTGTGTCTGGTGTACTTTTGCTTGGCAAGTTTTATTTTTCATTGATAGAAAGTGAGATTATCCAAACTGGTAAACCACATTAATAAAATAGCAAAATAATACATTAAATGACCACTGAAGCCTGAATTCTTAAAATATATCAACATTCCTGAATAAACCATACAGAAACAACAAGCGTTTTAACTGTAGGAAATATCCATCTATGTACTATTTATCTATTAGCATGATTTTTTCTTTAAATGGGCATTTATATTATTTTGGCTGTGATGGACCGAGCAGTTAAGGAACAGCCAGGCACCGGTTTAAAGTCAAAATAGTTATTTTTTTATTTAACCCAAACAAAACTTGGGTAAATAATAGAAAAAATGACAAATTTGGGCCCATAAAAGAGGTCAAAGTAACAGACATCAACTCAGACTAACTCAAAAAAACAGACCTCTCAAACAGAGCCAAAAGGGGACTTAAATACTGGCTGATCAGGCCACATACAAAACACAAAAGGGGAAAATACACAGAAACCTAACTGAAACTAACGTAACAAAATCCCATTCCCCCCCTCTGGATGATGCGTAGTGGTGTGAACCAATTTGCAGTCTCAACTGGCTTGCTCCACCCCTTCTCCACCTCTCTGCTCTCCTAAGGATTGGGGCAGTCAGCACTTAAGAAACTCAGAAACAAAACAAAGATTAAATCAAGCAAAACACAACAATGTAAACTGAAATGTGTGCACTTATTCTAGAATACAATGTGATGTGTTGCTTTCTAAACAAAACCAGTTATTCTGTAAATTAAATCCTAAACTTAAAGAAATCCAAATATAAGTGAGATAAACCTATTGCGTGTGGTGAGAGTGAATATCACCACATTTGTGTGGCTGTAACTGCAGCCATCACATTGGCTAATGCTATTAAATAAAATATCATCCAAACTCAACATCCTAAGCAAATAATCTAACCACAATAGTCTACTAAAAGCTGAAGAAGAAACTGAATCAATAATAAAAATGTTCTGTACCCTATCAGCCTCTGGAGATGATTGAGGGATGAAGAGACGCTAATGTCTGGTTCTTTAGTTCTGACGGGTCTCCTGTATTCTTCTCCTGATCCATTCTGTCTATCATACACCAGCACAGTGCGCCACAACGGACATTTTTTTTGTCCATCGATAGACACATTATCCATCCTCACTGACATTGTTCAGCCTGGGATGTGCATCTTTTCACTCACGTCTGTATTTCTCCAAGAGCTTTTGCTTGTAAGGATGGTGGAGTATTGGGTGATAATTTAAAAAGATGCGGGTTGATAGCACAGCTGTGTAGTGTTCTTATCTAAACATCCACAGTCAGTTTTCTTGATGTTTACTAACATCAAGAAAACTATCATTTGGAAATAAATGACTTTTTTAGGCTCCAGCTGAGACACCATTGTAATAAAAATCTAAAGTATTTGAAGGAGGAGACAGGTCTAATTAAAATCCTTTTAGTCATGTAACAGAAAAATTTCCAAATAAATAATATCCAGACTATATGCATGTCTACAAATGGGGAGAAAAATATCATAACATACATTAAAGTTAAACAAAATAATCCAAAATAACAATAACTGATGATGTTTGGTTAAATATTTTCATTTCTCAGATTCACAGCTCAAGTTCAGGCCTGTGTAAGAAATTTTCTTAGAAAAACTTGGAGAGTTTTTTTGTTGCCTCTAACATTAAGAGTAAACGATAGGAACTGTGGGAAAATGTCTGCAGGACATTTTCATGTCTTTTGGAATGTACTGAGATTGACCCCTACTGGTCAGAGGTGATAAAGGAAATCAATATACTTTGGACTTAAATTTAACCTGTGATTTTACTGAGTAGAAGGTTCTGGGTTCTGTCAGGTTAATTGGTTTCTCTAAATTCTCTCTAGGTGTGAGTGTGTGCATTGGCGCAACTGCACATTATTCTGGTGGATGCGAAAACATAAATCCACCCCCCCCAAAGGAAGGAACGTACGTCTGCGTACAAAAAACACAAAATACACTCGTCAACCCCCCTCCCCCGATACCCCGAGGCGAGGGGTGAAAGGGTGAAACTCGCGCTAGATTTACCTCACCATGTGCGTGAGGTGAAGGAGCGTAAGGCGCGCTGAAGTGTATGGGAAAACATAATCGGCGCGCCGCCCTCTCCAGACGGGGTTTTGGCGCCCCCTCTGGTGCTGCGCCCCTATGCGTTGCATGCCCTGAATACCCACTTTTTGCGTCACTGAGTGTGTGTGTGCATGGTTGTGTGTCCTGTCTGTCTCTGTGTTGCCCTGCGACAGACTGGCGACCTCTCCAGGGTGACCACGCCTCTCTCCCGGATCGTTAGCTAGAGAGGCGCCAGCGACCCTCTCGACCCCACTAAGGGAGTAGGGTGTACAGAAAATGGATGAATGAAACGTCCACATGATCCTGGCACCAAATGTATGATCAATTTAATTATCTTTTTTATTGTGAATTTACTCACATTGGGTTTTACTCTTTATTATCATTCAACAAGATGGAGCTGGACAAAGACAATTTTAAGTGTGAGGCTGAATGTTTAGTTTATTTATATTTCTAAAACTGCAAAAGTAACAAAAAATAAAGTTTATAAAAGAAATAGTCCAGAGGATGAAGGAAGTAGTTAAGGCCAAAAACATCCAGAATCAACTTGGAGAAAGAAGAAGAAACAGGAGGACAATAGTGCTGAATCAGCATTCACACAATGAAAACATCTGGACTCACCGAGCCTTTCTGCAGTTCCTCACAGCTGGAACCAGTCTCTGTCGTCCATCTGATGATGTGTTGTACTTCTCCAGGTCCAACTCATCCAGAACCTCTGACATCTGCAGCATGAAGGCCA
>NW_006800545.1:166875-172758 GCF_000485575.1 Poecilia formosa | reverse complement strand
GCAACGTTTGAGGTCTTTGTCATAGAAGATCAGGTTTCCCTTCAGCAGCTGATCAAAAGCCAGACTACCTAGAGACTCAATCAGCTTCCTGTTCT
Source organism: Poecilia formosa (assembly GCF_000485575.1). Lineage (NCBI taxonomy): Eukaryota > Metazoa > Chordata > Actinopteri > Cyprinodontiformes > Poeciliidae > Poecilia > Poecilia formosa. Next base: position 172,663 of record NW_006800545.1, on the reverse strand, counting down.
CCGGATCTTCTTCAGCTTCTTCTTCATAATTTTCTTCCTTGATTGTAAGCTGAAACAGCAGGAACTCTATATACATCTCAGTCAAGGTCTTGGGCAGCTCTCCTCCCTCTCTGGTCTCCATCATTTCATCCAGAACTTTAGCAGTGATCCAGCAGAAAACTGGGATGTGACACATGATGTGGAGAGTTTTTGATTTCTTGATGTGGGAGATGATCCTGCTGGCCTTCTCTTCATCATCTCTGAATCTCTTCCTGAAGTACTCCTCCTTCTGGGGGTCAGTGAACCCTCTGACCTCTATGACCCTGTCAATAGATTTATCTGGGATCAAACTGGCTGCTGCAGGTCGTGTGGTTATCCACAGGAGAGCAGAAGGAAACAGTTTCCCAGTGATGAGGTTTGTCAGCAGAACATCCAGTGAAGTGGACTTTTTAACATCAGTGAGGACTGGATTCTTGTTGAAGTCCAGAGGAAGTCGACTCTCATCCAGGCCATCGAAGATGAACAGAACATGAAACTTTTTAAAGCTGCAGATTCCTGCATCTTTAATTTTGTCAAAGAAGTGATGAATCAGTTCCACCAGGCTGAAAGTTTCTTCTTTCAAGTTATTCAGCTCTCTGAAAGTGAATGGAAATATGAAATCAATGTTCTGGTTGGTTTTGCCTTCAGCCCAGTCCAGAGTGAACTTCTGTGTTAACAGTGTTTTCCCAATGCCAGCCACTCCCATGGTCATCACTGTTCTGATTCGCTGCTTCCTACCAGGGTTGGGTTTAAAGATGTCTTCCCTTTTTATTTTTGTTCCTTGATTACTGGATGCTGTTTCAATCTGTCTGATCTCATGTTCCTGGTTGACCTTTCCAGTTCCTCCTTCTAAGATGTAGAGCTCTGTGTAAATATCATCCAGAGAGGTTTTCTCTCCACGTATTGCAATGCCTTCACAGATAGATTGGAACGTTTCCTTTAGAGAGTCTTTGAGGTCACGTTGACATCGATCATCAAAATCTGAACAAACAGATAAAGACACAAGATGTAACACTTGAACAAATTAAGATTCAATCCTGTGAATTTTTATGGAGCTGTACAGTGTAGCTTTGCTTATTAATAAATTGACTGGACTACAAACATCATGCTGAATATTCAAAGTGGTTTCACACTAGGAGTCACCTCCTATTATGTCTACAGGAAAACCTTTCCATAGATTTTGACCTACAGCTCAGCAGGAGGTGTCAGACCGTAGTGCTCCATTTATTTTTGTTGTTATAACTGTAGTTAGTCACTGTTGGACGAGTTCACTTCAACTCAGTCATGATTAGTGAAGGGACTAACCTAAATCAAAGGAGTCAGAGAACAAACTCAGCTGATTGGACAGTGTAGGATCTATAAAATGAAGATGTTTGATCATCAGTCTGCAGGCTCTCTGTCCTTTCTTCATCACATCATCGATGGTGTCGCGGGCCTTGTTTGCTCTGGTTTGGTTCTTCTGAAGTATTTCTTCTTTCTCTAAACGTTTAAAAATGCCATCTGCCTCAAGGCCATCGAGGAGCTGAGTCAGGATTTCCTCAGAAACTCTCTCCACAAACTCAATGCGAATCTTGAAAAGTTTTTTCTCTGCAGACAGAAATCAGAAACAGGATTCATTCAAACGTGATGAAGATCAACTATTCATGTTTCTCCATCCAGAGATTCACAGTCTGTTGATCAGCTCCTCAGGTCTAAACCTGCTGTTGTGTTTCTGCCTCATATCTGAGTGACGACCACTGATTCTGTCTACATGAGACCAAATGAAGCTTCTGGTTCATCACTTTCTATCCTCACTGCAGGAAGAACAATGAAAGAAACACCTTCTAAATATGGAGCTGCACTATTTTAGGAAAACAGGAAACTCTGATATTATTGGTGAATATTGTGATGGAAATATTGAATAATTAAGCATTTTAATCACTTTTCTTTCTTCATCTCTATCTCTAAGCTTTAGCATCTCTGTCACCAAATGTTGGAATAAAAGACACAGCAAGTCTTTTCATCTGAGATTATAAATTAGTAATAAATGATGTGATTACTGGATAAATGAATTAGTGTATATAGCAAATATTCCTGAAGTATCAGAGCTGCTGGCCTGTTCTTCACTTCGGTTCCTTTTAGTTTCCATCTGAGTTCAGTTTTTACCTTCAGGTTTCACAGAAACTCACAATGTTTCCACCAGAGCTTCACTGAACAGGAAGCATGAAAACAATAAAGACACTGAGGCTGAGCTTCATCACATGGCAGCAACACAGGCTGTGATTGGTCAGTTTGTTTTTTTAAGATTATTCATTTCTGCTTCTGATCACTTACCGAAATCCTGCTGGACTTCCTGCTGTGCCATCTTTTATCTGGAAAACAGGAAGATTCATTATGTTTCAGACTTTATTTCATAAATAATTTAATTTGCTCTTATGGCGTTTGGATGGAAATTAGATATGCCAGATTGATACACGCTCCCTACCAGAAAAAAAAAAACTATGCAACTGTGGAACCCATAATAAATCAGTATGTAAACTGACTATTTAAAAAATAATTTATATGATCATTAATTTATCATATTGTAAGACTCGTGGGTGTCCAGCTACTGTGACTCTCCTTTGTAGAATAATCCACAGAAAATAATTGAGTTCTTTCTCAGTGTCGAACATTTAACTTTTTTCCGCTACACAATCAGCTGTCAACCAACTCAGCTGACAGGCACCCCGCTGTTTTTCCAACGTTCCCCTTCTCCCCCTTTCAAAATAAAACATTTTACATTCTGATAACTACAATTTTCACGCTTTCACTACTTCCCCCTTACGACAAAAGAAGCGTCCCCGCTTCAAAACATAGCAAATAAAATGGGGTGATTTAGTACAAGAAAACAGCCATTTTCATAAACTAAAATTATAGAATTGTACTTTTACAGGAATGAACTGTTAACACAGGAAACAAGGAAGAGAAAAAAATAATCACAATGCGACTTCAAAAACCCTTGTGAACAGAGCATCGGAGTAACCAAAAGTCATAGCTTAACAGTGAAGAAGGGGGAAAAAAAGAAAAAGTAAAATAACCCTTCAGAAGTCAGGCCTATACCTGTCTGGAGGACGAATGGGACGCCCAGACCTAGTTTGTTGCTTCACTGGGGTTGGAACTGCACTGTCTGGTGGGCCTGCTACTGCAGCTGGAATATTGCCTTCACTTTGACCTCTAGAGGGAGTAGCATGTGCCATGTCAGGTGTTGCCATACTATTATACTCAAATGTCCAAGGCCTAGAGCCTGAGAGGGCGGTTAGAGTGGGGGCCCCAGTACATGGTGGAGCATCTGTAACAGATGACCTGGCTACAGGGGACCTATATGGCTTGAGACGATTGTAGTGAACAACTTTGGATTTAGTTCTGGGATTAAATTGATCTAACACCTCATAGTCAACACCGATGTCCGCCTCAAGATCCAGCCGTTTTAAAACTTTGAAAGGACCAGTCCATCTAGGACCAAACTTATGTCTAGATAATGAGGGGATGTCAACCCACACTAGATCCCCAGGATCATAAGCTTCATGTCTCACTTGCCTGTCATAATAGTGCTTCTGTTGTATGGCTGTAGCAGCGACGTTAGCAGCTGCAGTGTCAAAAGCAGAACACAGTTTGTTTAGGAGACTAGTAGCATACTCATTAGGTGCACATGTAGGTGTTTGCTCATTGTTAGTCGGAGCACTAAGGAAAAGATCAGCGGGTAAATGAGACTCCCTACCATGAACCAAAAAGAATGGGGTGAAATTATTAGTGGAGTGTACACAAGCGTTGTATGCAAATTCAACCTGTTTCATGTGTTCATCCCACTCACCCCCTTTTGAGTAAAGGTACTTGGCTAACTGGTCTTTTATTAATCTGTTAGCCCGTTCCACCATTCCATTTGACATTGAATGATATGGAGATGTCCTTGTTTTGTCTACATCCATACTCAAACACAGACATTTAATAAGGTCTGAGTCAAACTGGCATTCCTGGTCAGTGTGTAAGCTGTGGGGAACACCATGGCGACAAATGTAGTCCTCAAACAAACACTTGGTTACAGTAACGGCTCTCTGGTCAGGAAGTGCATACGGGTTAATGTACTTTGTGAAATAGTCCATTAAAACAAGCATGTATCTGTTTCCATAAGTAGCGAGGGGCAACTCAGTGAAATTCATTGCTATTTTTTCAAATGGTTTTGAGACAACAACATGTTTTAAAGGGGCCTGCTGACGGGGTGTTGACGGCCGCCGTGCCTCGCACACCACACATTCTAAACACCACTCAGTTATATCCCGAGACATGTAAGGCCAGTAGCACCTAGCTTGAGCACACTGTAAAGTATTTACTGCATCAAAATGAGAATGACCATGTAGTGCCCTGAACACTTCCTTTTGCAGACTACTTGGAACAACAATCTGCACAACAGGATCACTAGAGGGATGCCGAACCTGCTGACAGAGGAGAGTCACTAACAATTAGTTTTGGAAACTCCCTCCAAAAGTGTCTATGCTTTGCAGAGCACTTTTTTATCTTTGCAAAAGGAGGGCTGTTATTTGTAAGAACCCATTCCAGAACAGTTTTTAACACAGGATCGTTGTTCTGAGCCTGTCTAAGACAGTCAGTGTCTCTGTTCAGGAAAGAGAGGTCAATAGGGTGACCTTGAGCCACCTGGTGGACCGATGCAGTAACATCCACAGAATTTGCAGTCACTGTTGGAACAAGAGGAGAGTTTGAGGGATTTGAGGCAGTAGAACAGTCAACTGCAGAGGATGGCTGGCTTGACATTGCACCAGCATTTGCATGATTGTGTCCTTGTCTGTGTTCAACAACCCAGTCGTACGGATCTATTTCAAGGGCCCACCTGGCTCTACGTCCAGTTGGGTCACAGTCCAAAGCCATTTTCCTCAGACTAAGAAGAGGTTTGTGGTCAGTGATGATCCGAAAGCAGTGTCCAGTTATATATTGGCAAAAATGCCTAATAGACAAATAGCCCATAGTTCTCTGTCATAGGTGGACCAATATTTAGTGAGGACATGACTACTGTAGGCAAAGACATTTTCCATATTCATGTCATCTGTCTGTGATAGTACACAACCAATGGCCACATTTGAAGCATCTGTAAAAAGCAGAAATTCATGTGAAAAGTCTGGATAAGAGAGAACAGGAGAGAACAGAGCATGTTGCAACGCATCAAAGGCACTGTCCAACAAAATAGTTTCCCTTTTTGGGTGAGTGCATGAAGTGGCTGAGACAGCTTGGCATATTGATAGATAAACCGTCTGTGAGCACAAAACAAAAAAGGCTCACTTCTGTGGGGCTCTTTGGGGTGGGCCACTGCTTTACTTTTTCAACATTTTTGGAATTGGGCCTAAACAACATTGATTCAATGACACAGTTTCAATGGTTTGATTGGATGGTTGTTTGATGGTTGATCCACCGTCGTTTGTCGACCTCAACCAAAAATCAACCATTCTGATTATAATTCAACGTTGATTTACCATTGTGTGCAATCTGGGCAGTTTGTTGCAGCCCTCATCACCTCCTCATCTCCCCCTACTCCCTCCCAAACCCCCCCCCCCCCAGCCGCTCCTCCCAACCTTCTCCTCTTTACCCCCTCTCATCTCTTCTTCCCTCCCCCTCCTTGAGCTCTGGGTCAGAACATTTTATTACTAGGTGGGGGTTAATCATGTTTCAAATTAAGCCCTACATGTTGAGAACATGTTGAGGTTGTGATTCCTTTCTGTACATTTTCTTACTTGTCTGTAAATAT
>NW_006800545.1:152205-155627 GCF_000485575.1 Poecilia formosa | reverse complement strand
CATTTAACCCCAAATTGCCTACCAAGCTGCAGTGTATAAATGTGTGAGGGTGAATGTGACTCTAGTGTAAAGTGCTTTGAGTAGTCAAAATGATTGGATAAAGCACTATACAAGTCCAGTCTATTTAAAGCTGAAATCAATTTGAGATGTTTCTGCTTTTACTAATTTAAGCTTATGTGAAAACTTAAAAAAAAGCTAAATGACATGGAGGATTAAAATTATCGTTCAGTCATTCTATGTGTTACAGTCAGTGTTAGAGCCATAAATAGGAAATATTCAAGTTATGTGTAAGATGGTTTGTTTGTATTTTATAAAATTTAGTTAGGACAATTGATATTTGTTTAGGCATTTTTATTGTGCAATTTAGTTTTATTTTGAAAGGCTTACTTCCTGTTGGTTTGTATATTGCCTTAAGAAAAAAGAAACCATTGTGCAGTTTGCCTAGACACGGTTGGATTACTTAGACACGGAGCAAAAACAGTTTTTGACCGTGTAGACTGTGTATTTTTGGAAAGAAAGAAAAGGGACTGATTTATCGTCATTTTTGTATTTGTATTTTTTACAGATAAAGAGTTTTTTGTTAAATTCACGGTTCGCACGCGTCCTTTACTTCCAGTGTCTAAGGAATGACACAGATATTGGATCTGTTGCCATAACATTAGTCAAAAACTGTCTCCAGGAGGATAAAAGGACATACAAGAAGGAAGGAGACGAATGAAAGGAAGATTTTGGAAGACGAGAAGCTAAGAGTCTTTGTATTACCGTGAGTAGCTGACCTGCTAACAGGCTAATGGCGAAGCTAACTATGCTAACGGAGGGAGCGTCTATTCGCACTTCATGAGTCGTTTGCAAGTTAAGAAGACATTAAAGATGAAGATTGTTTACGTTCATGGACTATAAAGGCCCTTTGTGATCGTTTAATAGTTTGTTGAAAGGCTTGTTGGACATTATCGAGATTAAAACATGGATGAGAAACGCTTGTTTGTTGCCGCATCGGACGCAATGCAGGCGAGTGACCACAAGAGGGAGCCAAAATACACACAAAAGGCACTCGATGAGAAACTCCACAGGCTTATCGGACAAAGAAGGGCAAAATTGGCTCAGATTACGGCTAAAATTAAGGAAATGGACAACATGAAAAATAATGAAGAACATGTTGATAAAGTGGAATCAGAAACACTTAAAAGTTTTTACAAGCTGCATGAAGAGTTCATATTGCTAAACAATGTTGTACAGATGTTACCTGAAGAGGAAGCTGACTCAGGTCAGCGTGACTGGTACGAGTCAAAGGCAACTACTATTAAGCAGTTTTTGCATGAGACTGAAAGTTGGATTCAAGAAAGTAAAAGAAATGTTCAAAATGAAGAGGAAGTTACTCCACATGACAGTATATCTGTAATAGCTGATCTTCGTCGTCAAAGAAATAAGAGCAGATCAGGTTCCAGGACTGGAAGTTCTTCAGTTGTGTCAAACACTAGTTCAGTGGCTCGCATGACAGAGGAGGCTAAAAGAGCAGCTCTTCTTGCACAAGCTGAATCGTTGAAAAGGAAAAAGGCAATACAACTGCAGGAAGCAAAGTTACAGGCTGAGTTGGAGGAGCTAGAGATTGAAACTGCAATTACAATTACAATTACCATTGAAATAAAAATTTATAAACCGGATAAGTAACACGTTTTCCAAAAACTGTAATTGCCATCCCCCAAAACATCGGCACCAGTTGCGACAGCTCTGAAACATCCTGGACACCTAACAGCAGCTCTAGCCAGACTCAGCTGTTACAAAGGTGCCGAAACCAATGGCATCCCTGATACCTGCTGTGTATTTGATTAATTCAAAGATGGAAGGAGTCGTCTGGATTATTCAGATGAACTTTAGTGAATAAATAGGATGAACGAATCATACATAATGATATACGAAAAAGTGTAGGAATTCAGCTAACAAGTCTTTCTGCGAAAAAAAACCTCTTAAATTCTTTCTTCTTCGTCTGTCTTCAAGTTCTTCTTCGACTAGTAATAAAGCATCATGGGATATGTAGTCCATTTTCCGAAGCCAGTGGCAACACTTACGGCTAGCCCCGAAAACGGTGGCACTAATGGCAGGTGTCAGATGAAGTGCCAGTACGAGGTGCCGAGGTCAGCCGAAGTCAGTGGCAGCACTGGCAGCTAGTCCCGAAAGCAGTGGCACTTGTGGCAGGTGTCACACCTGCCACCGGAAGTGCCATTAGTAGGTGCGGTGTCACGATTTGCGCCACCAGGTTCTGACGTCATTATATTGTTGTTCCTCCAGAGGGCGCTGCTGCTTCTTTACAGCTGAATCAGCGTTCAACAATTGAACCACCTGCAGCCTGGACTGAAGTGAAGATTGATGAATAATTTGGTTGAGAATCTGAAAACTATTTATCATTTTCCTTCCACTTCAAATTATGCAACAGATCCTATAATACTAATATAATTAACATAATACTTTGTTTTGGTCTCACATAAATATCAGGCTAACTGGGAAATGTAAAGATGTTTAAAGGGTGTAAATACTTTCATATGGTTTTGGATTTAAAGTCAGATTTTAAGTCTAGTTTCTGCCTTGAAAGTTTTGATGAATTATCCAATCAAATCACTTATTAAATCAAATATAAAACTTTAATTGGGATTTTTTTTTTACTGATATAAAGCCACTAAAGTGAATGATCTGTTTCTCCTGGTCTTATCATACCTGACTCACCTCAGGCTCCGCCCCTTCTAACTACTAAACAGTAGAAAAACTGTTTAAAGATGTAAAGAACTGCCTCAGTTCATTCATCATGTTGTTGTAACGCCACAGCTGAACACTAGACGGCGCCATTTTGTTTTATTGCACAATCAAGTTTGGTACAGTTTTACAGAGAAGGGGAACGACGCGCTGAAGTTAGGAACCGAACCACTAAGGTCAAAGGTCAAATTCCTGCCACCAACCTAAAGAGGAAAAGCTGCAGTGATTCTGAAAAAACTCAGTTCATTTATATTAAATGGACAAATACAAACATTTAACATCGAATCAAAAATAGAATAAAGAAAAACCCTAAATATTCAGATAACTTCTGGACACAAGAAGATTTCTCTAATAAACCCAAACTGTTTAAAACTTTGATTTTCCTCATTAAAAACAACAAAAATTAAATATTACTGTCACTGAATGTATTAAGTGATTGAAATATAAAATGCATTAATAGGTTTACTTCTAAGTGGTAACAGTCATATAGATTATTAGAAATTACTGTGATTCAACAAGTAATTCTACAGATTTGTGATTTAACATTAATCAAGCTTTTAAAAATCAAGATGAGAGAAACAGAGCGATGGTCAGAGTGGAGGACAGTTTTATTTTCTTCTGCTTAAACATCCGAGCTCTCAGGACAAATCTGACATTTTTAATTTGTTTCGTTGTTG
>NW_006800545.1:93994-150720 GCF_000485575.1 Poecilia formosa | reverse complement strand
TGATACATTATCTTAAAACGTGATTTAAAACACGGGTTTGGGCCGTTGTTAATCTTACACCATGTAATGCTGGCATATTAGTTCTCGCTACCTCCTGGAGACCCCCACTTCCTCCCCACTTCTCCTTCTCTTGGATGTCCCACACCCAATTTTCCCGTGTTTTATTTCAAAAAGAAATACTACTTGCGCCAAGTCTAGAATCTTTTAAGATAACTGATGGATGGCGACTTTCCGGGTTTGGTTTGTATGCTGTCTTAGGTGAGACTGAGACAGGCAGTCTTAGTAAAGTCGTAATTTTCCGGGAGATGCTACCGCTAATGACCGCAGTGAAGTTAGTTTCAAGTTGGATATTCGATATTCGAGCTCCGCGGAGTAAGCGGCGTTTAGCTCAAGGTTGATCCGATTTATGAACGCTACTGTCGGCCAGCGGTTCTCCACCGCTCCCGGCCGCAGCGCCCGAAGGTTCACTTAGAGACTATCAACAAATTACCGAACCAAACATTCCTGTCAAAGAAATGTTAATAAATGCCTTGAATTGTAACCAACTGTCAGTGCTAATTCAGGCTTTTACATGAGCCAAAATAGCATCTATAAAATTTTAAATTCAATATTTTCAATAATTTTAATATTAAATAATATGTTTTCTTCAATAGCTTAACATATTTTTTATTTTTTAGCTCATGTAAAAGCCTGAATTAGCACTGACAGTTGGTTACAATTCAAGGCATTTATTAACGTTTCTTTGACAGGAATGTTTGGTTCGGTAATTTGTTATATTTACTTCCATAATATTTTATTAAATTAATGGAGATTTTCTGTTTTATCTATAAAGAACTTTAACAAGCAACAAATTTCTGCTCAGAAACACAAGAGCAATAAAACTAATAATAGTTTCTAATCTGAGCCAAACAACCAAGAACCTTGAAAAGTTGAAGTTTCTCCACATGTTGACACGACCATCTGATATGTTGATATTTATCAAATACAGATTTTATTAATTTATTTAATCGTGTTTAATGTTGATCTGAAGGAAACTGATTCTCACCTGAACCTCTTTCATTCCTGAACATTAAGCTCTTTAAGCTTTGGCCTCTTTTAGTCTGGAGGCTTTAAGTTGTTTAACTGATTCGTCTCAAACGTTTCAATGAAAAAGTTAAAAACCTGCTGAGTTACAAACAGTGACGTTTACTGTGAGATGTTTATCAGTTTCTGTCGGCTGTGCAGGAATGTTTTCTCATTACTCACATGCCTCAAAAACAAAAGATTCCACCTACAAACACGACATTAGGATCCGACCACCAGATCCATTTTCTGATGTGTAATAAATGGAAGGTGAAGGTTTCTGGTCAAACCCTTTAATGAAAATATCACTTTTCAAAAAGTCATACTAGTAAATATAATTTAACACAAAATGGAGAACTGGATCAGGAAGCGTCTGTCTTACCTGGGAAAACCTGCTGAGCCTGGCGGTGGGGTCATAAGGTCGTCCATCAGCGGCCCGCTGTGTTTTTGGGTTAAAAATGTTCCAAACATTCAAGTAAGTGTCATAATTTAGAGGGCAGTGAAGCCTGGTGGCTGATAAAACACAGAGGAAACCCAGACTTCTGTCTGTGGTTCCAGTCGGTCTCTGGGCTGATCTTGGTCCCTCAGGAGACGGTGACAAATAACCGTTCAGCAAAATATATGAGCTTCACTTAAGTCAATAATTCATTAATATTGATGAAAAAGATCCAGTTCATTTGGCAGATTATTTCACCTATAAAAAAAATTTCTCCATGTTATGAAACAATCTGCCAATGAAATCAGAATTTTATTCCACTGGCAAAATGGAATAAAAGTAAACCTTTATTATGTCCACCAGGGGGCAGAAATGAGCAACAAATGTTTATTTAAGACTCATTTAATCATCAGAAAAAAGCGTTACCTTCATAACGAAGAAGGATTTTATAACATTTTAAAAACGGCAGAAATTCTCAGGAAAACATCAAAAGTTAATAAAACATAAACCATATGAGAAAAGAAATGATAAAAAAAACAGCAGAATGAACAATTAAATTAAACTCTTAAACTTCAGTATCATAATGTTGTCCATCAGAACTCATCTTAATGTTAAACTATGCAACATGTATATCTGGTTTTCTTTTGATTACTATTTTATCTCTGTGATTTTACCGAATGTGTTTAAATTGTCCTTCTTGGGTTTCCGTCCAGCTTTAAACTGACCTCAGGTTCTCCATACTTCACACAGACTTTAGAAGCAGAAACACAAAAACTACTTTATCAGGTTTCCTCCTATATTACATCCTCATACAAATATTTACACAACAATGAAACTTCTCACTTTCTCTACATCAAAAGCTAATTAAAAAGTGGAATTATTGGTTTCCCTTCAATTAAAACTATCATATTTATGAGCTCTAAATTAAAAAAACTGTCATATTTCTGAATTTTAAAGCTCCAAATTTGGCGGAAAAAGTGTAAAATTTCCCAGACGTTAAGGAGCCGTTCGTCTCCAATAAGAGTAAAACTCGGTGCTGATCTGCAGGATTCTTCAGAACCGGTCCGTCGTTAGCGGGCAGGAAGCGGCTGCATCTGCAGGGAGTCGTAGGTGTCTCTGGTGGCCGAGCTCAGACCCTGAAACCAGTCAATCAGTTAATCAATCAGCTGATCAGAGCGAGTGTTGGACGGGTCGGTCCGGTCCGGTCGGTACTCACCTGGTAAACCTGCTCGTTCTTCCGCTGACGCTGCAAAAACAACAGTTTTTAATTCAACCGGTTCCAGAATCTCACCAAACCTCATCGTGTTCAGAGGCTCACCTCTCTCTTCACAGGAAGCTCTTTGTACGTCGGTTCTGATCGTTTCTGCAGGCCCTGAAATCCAAAAACAGAACCGGTTAGATAAACATCCCAGAGGTCCCGGCGGTTCTGGAGGGTCAGTTTGGTACCGTGTAGGTGGAGTCATCCGGCGCTCTGCGGTTCTGAGAGACAGAATGAGAAGAAACAAGATGAAGCATCTGAACAGAACACCTTCAGAACCGTGGGCGGACACCGGGACTTACCCGTCCTCGCTCCGGGTCGGTCATCAGCGGCTCGTAGGTGTCACCGGTCGGTCTGCTCAGAGGCTGAACACAGAAACACCATGAAGACGAATCCAAACACAGAAATATGAGCAGCGACACCGAGAGACGGACGGGAACTTACAGCGTAGGTGTTGTCGTCTGAGCCCTTCACTTTGGTTCTGAAGAACTGAAACACAGAAGGTCCAGAATAAGTTTTAAAGCTGCAGTACGTAACTTTGAGAAAAAATATGTTCTTCACATGATGACAGTTTGTCACGAGGCAGATAATCTGTGAAAAGATCGACCTGCACCTGGAGCTGCTGCTGCTAACGAAGAAATGCAGCAAAAACAACCAATCAGAGCCAGGAGGAGGGGCTTAGCGCTGTCAATCAACTCATGTACTCGCTGCTGAATGTGCTAGTGGTGGAGAAACATCTTACTGTTACAGGAAAACCGTTTATCGTTTTCCTTTTTCTACCAAAAACTGAATGATAAATTCTTTAGTTTGGTGTTTTGGTCTCAACCAGTCCTTTTATTATTTTTTTTTAAGGATAGTTTTGTTGTCTTGCTTATTTATTTTAGATATTTAAAATGTCTTCCAGTTCTAGTATTAAATGTTTGCTAGAATTTAACGTTTATTGAGCTTTAAGAATATGTTCTTGCATCATTATCTTGAAAATATAATAATAATATTTTCCTGGTTTGGCCCATCAGGTTTGGTAGAACATGTTCCACCTGGTTCTCTTCCTGCTCAGGTTTGTTTTGGACCCACCTTCTCCTTGATGAACATGCCGGTGATGATGAGGCCGTAGAGGCCCAGGAAACCGTCCAGGATGTAGCAGAGCTGAGGGTCAGCGATGCTCAGCGCCTCTGTAGAGGTCAACACACACCGTTAGTCAGGGTCTGGCTGCAGCTGCTGGCATGTGTGTGTGTGTGTGTGTGTGTGTGTGTGTGTGTGTGTTTGAGCGAAGCTCGGCGGTTTCCTTAGCTGCTTCAGCTCTCGCTGCGGCTCATTAGCTCACAGGTGTGTGTTGGAGTGTGGTTCAGTGTGGGCGTGTGTGTGTAGGTGTGCGTGTGTGTGTGTGCGTGTGTGTGTCAGTCAAACTGAGAGACGCAGCAGAGACAACCTTCATGTCAGAAACCTCAGCAGAGTTTCAGAGGCGCTCGGCTCTGAACTGAAACAAGCAGGTTCACCAAACCAAGTCTGAGACCAGAGCGAAGACGGCTGAACAGAACCGGAGCGGTTCTGTCTGAGCAAACAGAGAAGGTGACCCAATCTGAGACCGAACCAGAACCTCTGGCTTCTCCAGTAAGAGGGAAAAATCACGTTGCCAACATCTTTGTACGTCAGTTTGTGTTTCTGCTGCTTCTAAAAACAACCAAGATCTTAAAAACCATCCAGCTGTTTTTTAGCAGTAGGTTCAGGATTTTAGTGTTTGGAAAATGAGACGTTTCAAAAACCTCCAACAGGCACTGCCCCGTTACCTAGCAACGCCAGCTGAACTCTGCCTGTTACCTAGCAACCCCAGTGGAACTCAGTTTGTTCCCTAGCAACCCAATAAAACTCCAGTGCGCTTGGTCAGCAGGTTTTTTCAGAAAAAGAAAATCCAAGTTTTGTTGTCAAAGTGCCACCCAGAAACCACTTGCTGCATTCTGGTTGGTTGTATAGGAGGCTCCACTACTGCTTTTCAAAGATGTATGTTTGCATAATTGTGCCTCTGTTTTCAGCCCTGTGTGACCAGCAGCAGCTTATCTGGACTTAAAGTGACAAAACGCCCTAAAACAGACTAAAATCTAATTATCAAGAACGATTTTGTGCAAGAAATGTAAAAACCAAAAACGTCTAACGACGATTAGAGAAGTTCCTGAAATAAGTGACTTCCTGTTTGCTCTCATAAACGTTCCTCATCTCTCCTCTGTGTTGGAGAAAACGCGGCGGGTGGATGACCTCATGTACAGTCGATCTCTGGTGGTTCCAGGAAGGTTTATCTTAATCTGTCATCTTTGCTCACAGAAATATAAAAACTGTCAAAGCAGCCCAGAGCAGCACCGCCCGTCCTCCATCGCGTCGTCATGGCAACGGCGATGTTGAGCATATCGTCAGGGTCTCTAGCGGGGGCCAGATAAGAGCGAACAGCAGGAAGTGTGTGATCTGATGACGACCGCAGGGACAGTTTCACACGTTTGTAACACTAAACACTCTAAAGCTGCTCGGGACAGGATTTAAAATATTTCTGCATTAAGCAGAAAACAGATGAGAATCAAAGTTCCTGTCGATAATAAACCAACTCAGACGCTGGACGTGAAAAACATTTCAAAAAGCAGATATGAGACGGAAGGAAAAAAACAAAACAAAAAAAGAGAAATTAATCTGTAAAACGTCGTTTTTATCTTTTAAAAGGAGCCGAAGCTTTAAATGTTTCAGCTTTTGGTGTTTTAGTCGGCAAAAGTTACAAACATCAGAAATAAATAAAACCAACAACGAATCAAAGTTTAAACTATAAACTATATGTGGAAATACATCAACGGAGAGAAGAAGAATAATAATAAAACATCATAAGGGAAATTAAGACTTTTTAAAGTTTTACACTGAAAATAATCATGTTTAAAGTTTTTTGCTGTTTTCTTTAATAAACTCTCTGACTTGGTTTTGTTCAAAGCCAAACTTAAGACAGATTTATTTAAAAAAAAACGGTTTTATCTTTTTATTTTGCACTATTTCTAATTTATCATGGCTGTATGTGTCGATGTGAGGAGCTGTTAGAAGATTCTGTGTAAATAAAGATTATTTAATTGATTAATTGATTTAATTTTTTGTCCTTATTTAACATAGAAGTTCCTTCAACGTCTCACTTCAGGACATTCAGAGTAAAAACTACGTCCAGAACAAGACAAATATTTACTTCATAGAACTACTAAATTCTAGTTTTTAGTTATATTAGTAACTAAACTAAGTAATAATTTAGTTACATTTTATCTACAGTGTCCATTAAATAAAGTTTCTTAAACTAAACGGAGTAAAGATCGTTTTTATTTCCCATCCAGGCCGTTTGGACCGTTTTTAGCCGCGGCTCTTTTTAAATTTATCATCTGATTTTTGAAAATTTCTAAGAAACTGAAATGATTTTTATATTAATTTTATTTTGTAATTATTTACCGTAATAACAAAATCAGATGTATGCATTATTTAGTTTTTTTTCTCTTTGCTAATTAAATAAAATCAAGTGAAAGAGAGTTTTCCCTCGTTGACTTGAAACAACAGAGACGCCAAAATGAAGAACATAAACATTCAAAGGCAGAAATATGTTTTAAAAACACAACGTTATTTAGACGTTTACCAGTTATTTGTAGTTTTACTGTAACTTTGAAAGTCGACGTTTAAACGGAGAAAATGTGAGAAAATTAAACTTTCTTGGATCAGAAATTAAATTATTTTTTTTCAGTGTTTCAGTTTGTTTTATTAAAAAAAACATTAAAAGAGTATTTTACTTCTGTTGTAAAATTGAACAAAAAATTAAAGTTGTGATATTTGATCTGGTTCAAAATGATAAAATTTTTATTTTAAAAGTGCAAAACGTTCGTCTGTTTGTTTTAATAGTTTGGATTAAAATAATTAAAGTGATATTTAACAATAACAGGTGATGCTTCATGTTTCCAAACGACTAAAGCCGCTCTGACGCTGCTCAGTGTTTACTGGGTTTACTGGGTTTACTGGTCATGATGATGCGTTTCTGTTTTCTCCTCCTGCCGTTGGAAACAGAACAAAGTTTCCAGTGAAGCAGAGCCTGATGAAGACCATCTGCAGACGAAAACACTCAGTGGAAACGACGGATCATTTCACTCGGCGCTTCTTCGTGAATCATCATTTCTCTGCAGATCAGCGTTTCCAGGCTGAGTTTCCATCACAGCAGGGCTTCCCTGCACGTCCATCCTCAGCTGACAGACGGTCAAAACGAGTGGAGCTGCGGAGCTTCAGGCTCATTAGCTGCTCATTAACACCTGCTGAGAAAAGCCTCAGCGTTCAAGAAGCGTCGACGGCTTCCTGAACGAAACAACAGCCATCAGCCTGTTGCAACACATCTGTGAAAACACAGAAATGATTTTATCTGCTTCTGAAGCCCCTCGTCTCCTTCAAAGAGACGCTGCACCGATAGAAAACCTTCAATCTGAGCATCAAGACGCTCGGTTTGCATGTCGGGGCGTAAAAATGGAGAAATGAGGGAAATCAGAAAGAAGAGAAACGACAGCGTGAAGAGAGGAAACGTCAGGTTCAACAGAAACGAGAGAAACTATTTAATACAGCAACAGTTTAGCCTTCAGTTTTTATACAATCAGGATTCATTTGTGGCCATTGTTACGTTTAAATCTAGTTTGATTTTCGGACTGCGCAGTAAAACCTGTCAGACTGACGGAGCAGAAAATAAAGAGTTTAACTGATGACATGAACATCCAGCAGGAAGTGGAGCGAATGGAGACGATTTATTTCAGTTCATCGTTGAGTTTATTGTTCAGTTTTTACATTGTTACATGTAATTTTGGCTAATTATTACATTAAGTTACATTTTTAAGACGTAAAAACAAATTATGTCAAACACAATTATGTGTTTGATTTTCAGACTAGATCAAACTACACAGTAAAACCTGTTAGATTATTTACTTTCCAAATAAAGATTTCTGGTCTATTTTAACTTATTACAGCCGAAATGGTAAAAATTACACATTGACTGTAGTTTTATCTGCACATAAACATCCAGCAGGATGTAAATAAAGACGGAAATAAAACTAAAATGGCTCCTTTAGAGGTAAACGATAAAATCCTCAGTTTATCGTTGAGTTTTTATATAATTAGGCTTCATTTCTGCTAATTATTATATTAATTTACATCTTTCAGTCAAATCTAGTTTGATTTTCAGATTAGATCAACCTGACCAGTCAAACTAGTCAGATTAATGGAGCAGAAAATAAAACTTTTAACTGCAGTTACATCCAGCAGGAAGTAACGAATAAAACCTGAAATAAAACTAAAACGGTTCAAACAAATCCTGAGCTTATTGTTGACTTTTTTGAATAAATAAGCTTCATTTTTTCCACATTTTTACATTAAATAGATTTTTTTCCTCATGTAAATCTCACTATAAGGCGTTAAACGAACCATCTGGACTGAATCGACTCGCTGCAGATCTTCAAACTAGAAGAAGATGCAGAAATGAATCTTTCTGTTTTAAACTGAATCTGAACCTGCAGTCGTCTCTCAGAGACGAGGAAAGTCAAACAGGAATCCCACAGGGTGTCTTCTAGGCCCACTTCCTCTTCAGCTCTGTGGTTGGCAGAACAACTTCTCTACTTCTGCCTCATGTGAACTGAGAGTGACATCAGATCACAAAACGGAGCTTTTTCAGGCTGAATTTGTCTCAGATTTCACCGGAATCAGTTTTTGCTCCTCATCTGACGAACAGACAGGAAGTGGATTAATATTAATGAGGGGCGCCGAACTCAGAGCTGCATTGGTGCAGACGTACGCAGAGGATGAGATCTTATCACCGCCTGACATTTTACAAGCTTCTAAAATAGATACAAACATTAAAATAAGAAGCCTCGAAGTACAAACTGTTACAAATAGTTGATTTGTTTAAAACTGTGGCTCCACAGGGACGTGAACTCGGATCACTTAGATTCAGTTTTACAGGGAAAAGTTTTCTAACGTGGCTAAACTAAGAAAATAAAACATTTCTTCAATTATTGAAAGTTACAGAAACTGACAAAACAAAGTGCTTAAACACAACGCTGGGTTTTGTTAAATCCAGCTGATGGGATTAATCCCTTAAATGTCCTGCAATTTTTACCAAAACGCCTGAAAAATAAAAAAGTGCGCTAGCGGATGAAACCTGATTAATAGACGCAACTGGGGGAGATTTAAAAGGTTTTCAGCAGCAGATTATGTTGGATTATGGACGGATTATTTGGGTTATGGTTTAGTTTTTGTCAGTCTACAGTTTGTGTTGCTTATTATCTGTATTAGTTTTTTTCTTCTTTATATGTTTTGTTTTTGAAGCATTGTGAGTTTTAAGTTGTGAATTAAAGCCTTGTGGATCTCGTTGTTTTGCATTTCTAAGTGGTTTCACAAAAACTTTTACTGTTTGCTGTAAATCCTCTCCGTTCAGTAAAAAATGCATGATGGGATTTCTCAGACTGGGGAATTTAAATTTCTCTCTTCACTCTGACAGAGAGAAAAACCTTTCACCTGGTTTCAGCTTCGGGTCGGAAACTTTGACAGAACCTGATCTGGTGGTCCACCTTTGGTCCAGATGCCTGCAGGCGGCGAGGCGAACGAGACGCAGGAAGGAGAGAAAAACGTTTAAACTACGGGATAAACTACCAGATAAACTACCAGATAAACTACTGGTTGAACTACGACCCAAACCTGTCTGTCCTGTTCAGAACTGATTCTAGTGAAACTTTGGACTCCACAGAACCGGGCCCAGTTCAGTACCAACCTCCACATGTGTCTAACAAACATTAGCTGCTGGATTAGTTAGGCTCTCTGCTCCGGTGAAATCAGCTGCGCCTTTAAAGCAGCAGTTCCTCTGGAGCAGCGATAGGTGGCGCCGCTTTAGTCTTCTTCATCTCTTTAAATTAAGGGCTAATGCTGCTAATTAAATGCGACCGCAGTCTGACTTTTATTTGAATCGACCCGCAGAGAAGAAGAACGGAGACGTCGGGAGTTAAGATGGCCGCCGTCTATTGTCTAAAATGGATCAGAGCCGACAGAATCGTCGCCTACGACGGCGCATTGGGGTCGTTGTAGATGAAAGAAAAAAGGAGTAAATTTCACCAAAAAAAATTTCTACAAAAAACAAGAACATTTCTAAATTTAAAAATGGAAAATTGACTAGAAATGTTTCAAATTTTCCAGAAAAAAACATGGAAATTTCTGAGTTTCAAAAGTCAAAAAAAGTTCAGTAATTTCAAAGTTTTTTTTCTGAGATTAATCTCAAACTAAGCTTTTCAGAAAATTTACAATGTTTTAAATATATAAATGTTCTTGTTTTTTCTTGTTTTAAACAAAATATTAATTTGTTTAAAACTTAGAAAGTTCTGCATTGTTTTCTCAAAAATTTGAGATTAATCTCAACATTTCAGAGGGTTTCGTTGGGAGGGTTAGCAAATTTACGGCTTTTCAAATTCATTAATTTCTTTTTTTTTTTCCTAGAAAGCTTTTGCTGTCACACTCAGAATTGTTTTTCTAGAATACTTGTTGTATAATTGTTGAATACTTGTATATATTTGTAACTTTTTTCCTTGTTTTTTTCTAGAACATTTTCATGTTCAAACTCAGACATTTCCTAGATTGTTCTAGAAAGTTTCTGAGATTAATCTCAAACTTTCTGAGTTTTTCAGTGGATATTTTCTCCTGTCTTTTTTTTCCCTAACTGCCAGCAGACGAAGGAAGCTGGAAGTCCTTTACTGCAGCCTCTGGCCCGGTTCTGACCCGGTTCTGTTTGGATGTGGACCTGTCGGCGTTGGGATGTGATGGGTTCACTGACTGCTTTCATCACTTCATCATCATCATCATCATCTCCAGCCTGTTGTTTACGTCCAGGTTCCAGATTACGCCACAGGTAAGGATGAAATGCTGATCTGGGTTTTCCCGGCTGTGATTGTGGAAACGTTGTTGATATTGAACTCGTCTTCAGAAGATGGCGGCGCTTCGCGTTTCCTCCTCAGACTATCTGCTTCATCTCCATGAAGCTCTGCGGTCGCACCGTTGGCAGTTTACCCAACACACCTGAAGCCTGAATCCAGGACGCTGCGGCGCCCCAGCAGCAGACATGTTGAGGCGTTTTCACCTCGCTCTCCCTGTCCAACATGGCCGCCGAGCTCTCAGCTCGTTCTGCTGCCTGTTATCAGCTGCAGCCGTGTGGTTCTGGTCACTTTATCGGACCGCAGAGCCGATGTTCAGATGAGAGAGGAAAACCACAGAGCTGCTTTCTGAGAGGCGGATTAACACCGCTGGCTCAACGGCTCTGAGGCAGAGGCTGCAGAGCAGAGTCCAACAGAACCGGGTCCATCAGAGCCGGGTCCAACAGAGCCGGGTCCATCAGAGCCGGGTCCAACAGAACCCAGCAGAACCGGGCCCATCAGAACCAGGTCCATCAGAACTGGGCCCATCAGTACCGGGTTCTTCAGAACTGGGTTCAGCTTCTAATCAGAAGATAAACTACTCAGGTGTAAATTTAACGTTAAAAATCTGTTGATTATCAGCAGATCAGTTTCTCTTATGAACAGTTATTAGTTATTAAATAATGCGATGCAGTAAAAACAAACAGGTTTAAGTTATTAAACTTTATTCCTGGTTAAATGTTTATTTTATAAGGCGCCTCAATTATCTGCAGTTTTCATTGATAATCTTTTATTTCTTGCCTCTGTCGCCTTTAGCGGGTCGGATCTCCTGCTGAATAATTAACGTTTATTTTCCCTGGTTTTAAATGTCGTTAAATTTAAAACCAGTTTCTGCACGTTAAACCCGACAGAACCTTTACTGGACCCGGATCTGGTTCTGGTTGTCTTTCATTAAACTTAACTCTGAGTTTTATCTGGTTTAAGAACATTTAGTGTTTAAATAGTTTAAAGCTTTTTTCTAAACTGGTTCAAATTCAAACAAATTAAAATTATTTATTCCAGTTTAATATTAATACTGACGCATTCAGACCCAAATGGACCTGACCGACCCGGTCCAGAAACCGGGCCGTCAGGCCCAGCGCTTCTGAAGATTTATACGATAAAAAGTTTTATTCTCTCCATTTATTGTTTATTTCTGTAGAACCTGACTCACAGTTTGGTTTTATTTGTCTAATTTTAATACATTTTTATTAAAATCTCATTTTATGTTAAACCTCAAACTTCGATTCACTAAATCTATAAAGTGACTTTCTAACATCAGAAATTTTATTTTTGCAAAATTACATTTAATGTCTTGTAATTTTGTGCTTAAATTGTTTTTTATGGATTTAAACACCTAAATGTGGATTTATTTATATTTTAGCCCTAAATGCGTTTAATCTCATCGGCTGTGATTAAGTTTATTTTATTTGTTTGCTTCATAATTTGGATTTATTTCATGCACAGGTTTAATAACTTAAATCATAAACTAAGTGAATAAATCATTTAGTTTAATGAAACTACTTAGTTACTTAGTTTAAGTTTTTATACTAAAGATTTGATGAACTAATTTGCCGCGTGTTTTTACTGAACTAAAAAAATAGAATATTTTGAATGAAATCTATTAAAATTATTTTAATTTTTAAATATTATACTTCTCTGAATGTTTAAAAAACTTTATCTTAAAGATGCCAAATAAATATTAAAAATAAAATCCCTTTAAAAACACAAACGTTTGTCTTTAGTTCGACTCTCTGGATGCTAATCCAGTTTGCGAGCTAAATGCTAACAACCGCTGAGTCACTGCTGTTCGTCTGCGGTTAAACTTAATGTGGGTTTTTTTAACGTCATTATTAACCTCACTGATCAGAAAATGACTAAAACAGAAATAAAACCGCATGCTGGGTATTTTATATTTAATCTCTCTGAAACCAGATAAAATTAGCATAAAACATGGCCGCCAGAATCTACGCACATCTTTAACGACTGAAGGTTTTCTCTGGAGTTTTGTTTTTTTAAATAACAGAAACATGCTTTCATTAGAACGTTAAACTATTGTTACATTTTTAATACATTTTTAAAATATTTTCTGTGTTTGGAAGCAGGTTTAACACTTAAGCAGCTGCCGGCTGATTAAATGTTTTTATCGACGCGGGTTCAATTCAAATCGATAACCTTTATTTTTCAACAAGGTATTGGCTGAACTCATAGATATGTTTAGGTAAAATCTTATGTTTCTTCACCTTTAAAATGTCGAGGCTCAGATTTGATCAACTAAATTTAATAATTAAACAAATGAAGGATCACATGTTTGGAGAAGATGGAGGAAAATAAGTCATTCTTTAAAAACTGTTTATTTTTCCTAATTTTGAAAACTTGATTAAACACTGAGACATTAGCAGAGCTGTTGTAACTTCTTGTAACATGCTTCAAAACTTTAATAAAATCTTTCTTTAGCTGCTTCACTGGTTGAACTTTGAGATATTTTCAGTAATAAATGTGACGTTACGTCGCTGGTAAAATGAAAGAAATGTATCATAACTCAGGTTTGATACATTAAATGTATGGCTTTTGAATTATTTTAAAATTAAAGGGTTAAATATTTGGAAAACATAGTAAAAAAGGTAAAAAAAAACGAAAAGAAAAGAAGGTAAACTGTTATATAAATGTTTGCTTTGAGGGGAAGGAAAGAGTGACTTACTGTTTGCAGCACAACAGGAGTGTTTTTATGGAGTTCATGATAATTTAATTTAAGGCCTTTTCTTTCTTAATTTGAAGTTTGAGCCAACGTCGACATATTTCTCTTCTGTTGTCAAACATAAAATATCTTTGTTGATGCTAATCATGTTTGTTTGCTAACATGCTAAAGTTTAAAGACGTTTGCTGCAGTTAAATGTGCAGTGGATAAATCATGACTACTGGAGGTTTGTTTAATCAATTTAAGTCTTAAATATTAAAGTTTAGGAAACAAAGGGAGGAAACTTTTAACTTGGTTCTGTAAGAAAAAGAAGAAACAGGATCAAAGATGGCCGCCAGAGGCTGTGCTCATCTTTGGCTTCTTTTTCTGGTCGAAGTTTTAAGACTGAAAACATCTCTGCTTTCAGAAAACAACCAAAACATTTTAATATAGAAACATAAAATTCAATAATGAGGCAGAAAAAGGATTTTTTTTTAAAGAATTCAGTTTTTAAAAAACACTTTAACGACTTGTTTTTGGGTCTAAACAGCAGAAACACGCCTGTTTCTTTTTTAAATTTCCTGAAAATGAATTTCTTATAAAACAAAAACAAACTTTTTTTTGTTTTACAAGTCTTTTTTTCATCCTGAACCAGCAGCAGGCTGCCAGCGGTCGCTTTCATTTGACGCTTCAGCGTTAACGTCCTAGTTAAATCCAACCAGCTGTCGGACTGAGTTCTGCTCTCAGGTGAGCGGCGGGGCGATGCCTACCTGCGGAGGGCAGCAGCGAGGCGACGACCAGCAGGCCCAGTACCCGGTTCTGGAGCTCCATCTCAGACCAGTGTCCCCAGTAGGTGCAGGTTGTTCAGAGCGCTCTGAGTCGTGCAGCGGCAGCAGCGAAGTGAGGCGTCTTCCTCTGCAGCGCGGTGATGAAACGGGACAGGAAGTGGTGAGGAGCTGCTGTGCCAGGTGACACAGCGACACACTTCTCCCACACACACACCGCCCCGCTCTGCTCACACACGGAAACACCAATTCAGCTGAAACACACACTCTGCCTCAGAGATGTTTACCTCCAGTGAGCTTCAATCTGCAGAGCCGACCGGCAGCATCATGCTGCGGGCCGGATCACTACCTCACACCACATTTATGATATTATTACAGATAGAAAATAATACAAACTCTGATATGTTTCAGCTAAAAATCTTTATTTTTCTTTTTAAAAATACATCTGATTTTCTAAAAAAGTATGAAAATATATTCTGACAAACAAACTGAAATACTGACTTATTCTGTTTACTAGGTGATAAAACATCAGATTTGAGCCCTGAATGTAAAAGTGGAGACATTTTGTTAAAGATAAAAACACAAACATGATCACAAATTCACATTTAGACGTTTAAAGTGAATAAATTTAGTCTGAGTTTAAACCATTAATTCCTAATTAATGCTCCACCTTCCTATCGCTATGAACCATGGGAAATGTAGTAAGAAAAGTGCACAATACTGAGTAAGTCATATTCAGAAGGTCAAAGGTCAAACAAGAGAATCACTCAGAGAACTTCTTAACACTTTGGTTCATAATAAAACTTAATATTAAAGCAAATATTCA
Source organism: Poecilia formosa (assembly GCF_000485575.1). Classification (NCBI taxonomy): domain Eukaryota; kingdom Metazoa; phylum Chordata; class Actinopteri; order Cyprinodontiformes; family Poeciliidae; genus Poecilia; species Poecilia formosa. The sequence goes on along the minus strand of NW_006800545.1, from coordinate 135,715 downwards.
AATAAACCTCTTTAAAGTGCTTTTAATGGCGTTAATAATCAGCCCAATGTCTCCACCCAGTGGTCACAGCTCGGAACTACAACTTTGTAAAATCATATTTTTTCTGTTTAGCAAAATTATTTTTTGTTTATTAATGTTTAAATATCATTAATTATTAATGTTTATGACAAAATTTGTCAAAAAGATTAATATTGTTCTGATTTAAAATCTATAATTTGATATAAAACTCTCTCTGATTCAGCAGCCATTTAATTAATGCTGATTGATTAGTGCTGATTAATTAATTGATTGATCCGAGGAAGCCGAGGTGGAACAATTTGAAGAGGAAGAGAGGAAGAGAACTGGCTGAGGATGACTTCATCATCATCATCATCATCATCATCATCATCATCATCATCATCATCATCACCACCACCACTCCAGGTCAAAGGTTGATTCCTGAACACAAAAATAATTTATTACTGATTTTCTGATTGTTTTATTGTCATATGGATATTATTACAATATTCAGTAATACAATAAATATCATTACATCATAATATCCAATTATTAATATAAATAATATTAATATCTCTAGTAATGTTATTTATAATGGTTTAATTATAAATTATTTCATTCATGATTAAAATCAGTGTTCTATTAAAATTGTATTTTTATTTAATGTTATATAACATAAATCATATTCTAATATTATATCATAATCAGTGTTACACAATTTTTTATTTAATTAATATTTACACTTCATAACATTAATGTTAGACATTACGTATTCAGTAATGCATTATATATAATTAATTATATTATTACAATTGATTTTACTTTAGTTTTATTTTAATTATTTAAAAATTAAGTAGCAATGTATGACTATGAACTTTATTATTAATATCATGACATTGTCATTATAGTTAATTGTAAATTGTTACGTTTTTTAAACATTTTGTTACATTTAACATGTAATAATTAAATATTTCTTTATAATTTTTACTAACATTTTAGAAATGTATACGTTTCATTATTTACAAAAAGGATTTTTTAAATTAAGAAATGTTTCTTCAAACCAGAATGGTTCTGGTTAAGGACTACAAACGGCAAATAAAGAACTACAAGGACCAGCAGCTCTCACCGTCAGTGGTGCTTCCTGTGTGGCGCCGCCTGGAAATATTCATCTGGAGAAACGACCTTCACCCCGCCGAAGTAATCCAGCACCCACACCTGGAACGAGACAGGGGTCAGAGCCTGGGCTGGACAGAACCGGTTCTGATGGTTCTGGTGGTTCTGGTACCTGAGTGATGTTGAACTTGGCGAAGAACCAGTTGTGGTCTGTGGGCCAGTCGATCATCTCCGGGTGTCGGCTGAACAGAGCTTTCTTTGCGAAGTCCGCCTCAGTCCCGTTCACCTGGAACACAGTGGGGTCAGAGGTCATGTGAGCCCCTGGGTGTACCTGGGTTTACCTGGGGAACAGGTGAGTGTTGGTACCTGCAGGACGGATCCAGACAGGATGATGTGAGCGCAAAGCGGGCTCTGAGGGTCAAAGCCCTGCTGCTTGCAGTAATCAGTCTGGGCCAGAGACATGGACAGAGACGCCTGGGGGTTCACCTGGAGGTCAAAGGTCACGCTTTATTAATAACTCATATGAGATAAGTTAATAAGTAAAAATATTTTATACTAGTGCATAAACATGTTTTAATGTGTAAAATTATATATATGCATTTTTATTTCAAGGCATTTTTTTGTATAAATATTAAGAAAATATTTTAAATATTTGTAATGATAAAATGAAAATGACTAATTAACATTTTACATACGCATATGTTATATTTAAATAATAAAAATATTAATTTATTTAAACGCCAGCAGTCGGTTGTTATGGGACCTGATCACGTGACCCGATCTCCAAACTGCTGCGTCACTGTTTATAAAACATGCTACGTCATGCCGGAGCCCAACGTCACGTGACGTTTGTTTGTGTAACAGAACCTGGGTCGTCCGTTTACCTGTAGGTCCTGGACCGACACCTCCATGTGGGTCAGGTACATGTACGGGACCCCGGAGCTGGTTCCGTGGGGCCCGTCGCTCACCGAGAAGACGTTGGAAAACGGCTGACCCACCACTGGCTTGTGGCTGGAGATGGTGGCCATAGAGGCCCAGTCACACTGGTGGGCGATGAAGCGGGCCACCCGGGCCACCTGGTCGTGAGGAGGGATCTGGACCCGGCAGGAGGAGGAGCCGAGTCCGGCCCAGGAGAGGCCGAGGAGGAGGAAGAGGAGAGTAGGCCGCAGAGCGGAGCTCATGGTCGGGTCGGTGTCAGCAGGACAGTCGGTCACACGGAGCCGAGGAACAGATATAAACAGAACGCCAACTTCCGCTCCCGACTTTCCCAATAAAACCACTTCCGGGTTTCACAATAAGAGCTCAGTGTGTGGAAATATTCAGAACTGTAATTTCTAAATAAATATTGACTGTAGTGGAAACTTAAAAACATTTATAAAAGAAACAGCCAGGTGGAAAACTTTTTACATTATTTCATTAATCTCAGAGGGAAAAAAAAGGTTAGAAAGTAAAAAAAAAGAAAAAAAACAACAATTTTCTATATAAACAGATAATTTGAGTTTAAGTAAAAAAACAAGTAAAAAGAAGAAAATTGCTAGAAAAGCCTCAGAAATGTGTACGTTTGAAAAATCAAACATTGTCCGAGTTTCAAAAGTGGAAAATGTTCCACTTGAAACTCAAATTTCCAAAGTAAGTTCTAGAAAAAAAAAAATAGGAATCCCAAAATTTAGGGGTTTTTTGGTGGAAATATACTCCCTTTTTTACATGCATAATGGCCCTGATAAACTGCCATAAAATTACATCCAGACTGTTAGAAGGTAAATATGTTGAAATGGCCAAAAAAAGGTGGCTTGTCACAATTTTATGATGCTCCTTTGTTTTCAGTTTCAAAATAAGAGAAGTTTTGATCAAATCAACAAAAGAATAAAATCTACAAACATTTCAAAGTACTTTATTAAAACATTTTTTTCAATTACACAACGTCATAAATAACAAATAAGCTCAAACAGATTTTAAATTCCAAAGATTTTATTACATTAACACATTTAGAATATAAACCAGAAAAAAACTGCAGCATAAATCAGTTTTCCTCTGTCTCTCCTGGACCTTCAGCTGCACAGACGTTACACAGCTTCTCCTCCAGGTGGAGCCATCCCTGGCAACCGTTGCTACGACAGAGACAGGGCACTTCCTGTTCCAGATCCGAGCTGGAGGTGTGAGTGTCAGAGGAATAGTTCCAGGTGAGCTCAGTGCCGGCTTTCACCACCCTGATGGACACAAAACGCATGAAAACACACATGAGGGTAAAAAGGGGAGAGGCTTACAGTGACTCCTCCCCCTCACCTGTTGGTGAAGAAGGCGATGACGGGGAAGGCGGGGTCATGGGAGTCCGTGAAAACGTTCTGGATGAACAGGTTCGGCTGGCAGCTGTGCTGTGGGCCGAATTTAACTTAAATAAATGAATGAATATATTCCATCAAATCAGTAAAATAGCAAGCCAATGGTTGCTTGACTTTCATTTTTCCTTCCACTCAACTTTCCATGAACATTCCTCCAGACTCACATTGATGAAGCGCCCGACGTTTCCCTCCTTACTGGCGTCGATGAAGCAGACTTCCTCTCTCTCTGGTCCTTGTTTGAAGCTCGTTGGGCTGCCATCATCCTGGCTGTCCATTGCCACGGCAACCCTCACCTCAGACAGGCCTCCGACCTGCAGAACCAGAACCAGAAGACGTCATCCGGCATCAGTATCTCACCAGGAAAACCATCCTGGACGGAACAAACCTGGTCTTGGTTCTGAGTGGCGCCGCTGGACTCGCCGGGTCTCTGGATCACCGGGACGTGCTGCGTGGAGGGGGCGGAGCCTGCCAGAGGGGGCGGGGCCTCCAGCAGGTCGCTGCGCGCCTCCAGGATGGGCGGGGCCAGCCACTCTGTGACGACCTCCACCTCGTCATCGGATGGCAGCTCGGCCCGGGTCAGCTTGGGAGGGAGCGGCTCCGTGGGGCTGTGGGCCCGCTGCAGAACCAGACCTGTTAACAGAACCAGACCTGTTAACAGAACCACAAGTTCATTCGTTTATATATTTATACTGGGAACCAGCCGACCTGCGTAGATGCAGACGAATGTGCCTCGGTCCAGGTCGTCACGGCAACGGACCCCCCAGCCCCGGTCCTCAGTCTCAAAGACCTGGAGGCGAACTCTGACACCTCTCTGGACCAGCCGGTTCTGGCAGCGGGCCCGGTCGCAGCCGCACCACGGACCGCACTCAAACAGGCTGGAGGAAGAGGAGGAGTAATGAGGAAGAGTTAGTGAGGAAGAAGAGGGTGAGGCGGTCCGGCCCGTTCTTACCCTGACTTGACCGGTTCCAGCAGCCGCTGGTGGCTGTAGCCCCGCCCACCGGTAGTCATGGCGACGCAAGCGCAGAGCCGTGCGTCACTGCAGCCGTCTCTGCAGTCGCAGCAGGTGTTGAACAGCGCGGCGCCGCGGCTCAGGAAGCAGCCATGCGGCCAGCGGTCCTTCCGGTACCGGAAGCCCGCGGGTCGGGCCTGGCCCTCCCCCACCACCAGCTCCACGGGAACAGGCTCCGCCCCCCGACTCAGGTCGGCCCGTGGCTGAGCCGGCAGAGGGGTCGGGTCCAGCTGCACCAGGTGGTTGAAGGTGAAGAAGTCCACCTGCAGAGGGGACAGAACCGGGACAGGACCGGGTCAGACAGGGTCAGAACACGTCAGAGTGGGTCAGAGAAGATCAGAGCGGGCTCTCAGGTCCGGTTCTGGTTCACCTGCAGGACGTCGTAACTCTCCGTCGCCGACAGGAAGGACTCGACGTCCTGGAAGTTCTTGAGGCTCTGCCCACACGGCGTCTTGTAGATGACATCCCAGTTGCCCCCGGCAACAGCTGCGTCCAGGCCATCTGTGCCGGTTCCGGTCGGGGACGCCAGCGGCATGGCGCTCAGCCTCTTGAAGCCGCATAGCAGCGGCACCTTCAGCGGGTTCTGGCCGTACAGCAGCGAGCTGGACTGGGGGGTTCTGGGTAACCCGGGCAGGCAGGCCTGGGAACACACAGAGGTCAGAGGTCATCCCGTCACCGGGCCGGTTCTACTCCTCCTTACCTTGCAGCAGGGGTGAGGATGGTACTGCAACTGGACCGGCGCCAGCGGAGGCAGCAGCTCCTCTCTTCCTGCAGGGGGCGACAGTCCATTGAAATGAGCCGGCAGCAGCCCTCCTGCAGACACAGCGGGTCAGTCAGAACCAGACCAGAACCAACACACAGCTGGACACACACATCATACTTTAATGATCCACAAAGGAAGGACGTTTGTAGCAAATAATAATAATAATAATAATAACAATAATAAAACAATAAAAACAGTAGAAAACTAGAAAATCCTGCGTATATATTAATTGTGGTGTACCACAGGGATCTACACTGGGATCTCTACCTTTTTTATGTAAGTTAATGATTTTACTATGATTTAGATTAGATTCTTATTTTATATTAGAGAACTGTTACAGTCATAACACAAACCCAATATTTATAGTTAAACTTATTGAAATTGATAGAGAACAATGTTTTAAACTTTATGTAGGAAGATCATAAAGCTTAAACAATATTCAAAACAGATTTATTTGTATAGAGAAGTTAAGTACCTGAACCAATGACCACCTGGACCACGGAGGAGTCCTGGTCCGGAGGAGACCCGAGGGGAACGCAGTCCAGACACTCCAGCAGCCTCTGGGCCTGGACGTACTCTGAAACAGAGCCAGCATCACACCAGAACCACCCAGGACAGTCCGGACCCCAGCCAGAACGGACCAGCACCTTTATCTAGCGCCGTCTTCCTCTGCAGGGCCTGCTTCAAGTGGTCCAGGTACTGGAAGACCCCGGTGAAGACCCGCTCCACGTCCTTCTCCGCCCAGAAGCTTTTCGCCCTCTCTGAAGAACCGAGACCAGCAGTTAGCTGCAGAACAGACACTGCGCCCTCTGCTGCTAGCATGTGGGAAGGTGTGAATACGTTCAGAAATGAAATGTTCAGGTTTTTTTTGATTAAATAAATAAGACACAGAAATAGATAGAACTCTAAAATAAGGTTCAGATTGCCCTGAAGAACTGCGGCTGACTTGCCCTGACCAATATGGCGGCTATAAGCATCATTCAGACCGGAATCTGTAGTTAGAAATCAGAGTTCTAACAGACACAAATGAATTTTTGTCCAGTTTAAACCATCTAGCTGCCCAGTGTGACCAGTTATCTCCCAGTTTCAGGGGCTTCAGGGGGCTCCACAGTCTTACCCACATCCCGTGGATCCAACACGTCCCCCATGTCCACAGACAGCGAGTAGCGCTAAGCTAGCTCCAGTTGAGAACACAAAGACCGAGTTTGTGCTGGTACCGATCCACTCTGACTCAGAGCGCTAACGGCTGATTCAGAGCTAAACCTAAATCATAGCATTAACCGGAAATCAGCCCCGCAGTTACCGGAAAAACGGTTTAAACACCAGATTAGATCCAATTTAACGGCAAACCAACACAATCTGCAGAATGGTTTATGCCTGGAAGCTTCTTGGTTCAAGCGGGCCGCCGTACAAAGAGTGGTTGTATTCCCTTAGTTTTGTCTGACAGGTATTGTTTTATATTTAAAATGCATTTGGCGAAATTTGCAGTAAATTTAAAAACTATCCACCACGAATATAAAATATTGATCGACTTGATAAATGTCTGTGATTTGTGAAACTATTTCAGTCAATTTCAAAATAAAAATAAATGTTCGTGCCTGCACGGCAAAACTCGGGGCATTATTTATGTAATGACCCTCGCGGTACCCGTACTGCTACTTTGTTTACTAAATGACAACGATCATGTGTCATTTCGTTGATAATCCAATTATATATGTAAAATAAACCAGTATGTGACTGGAGGAGGTGTTGGTCCTTACTGGGAGGACCGGATGTTTACAGGCGGGTCACTTCCTGCTGAGTTTTGTAACTATTTGATAAGAACTTATATAAGTTCTGATGAGGAGGAAGAATAATCGGGAGAGGAAAGGTGAGAGCTGTGTCAGCATCAGACAGGTGAGGTTTTAAATCAGGATTAATGGAGACTGTTCTGGTTCCGGTTCCAGTTAACATCATGGAGAACTGAAGAGTTTTCCCCACTTTTTGCTGCTGCAGGTTCAAGGCTGGAGATGTCTGCAGTGAGGCGGTCAGTGAGCGAGGCCTTCTGGGCCATGTGTGCCGCAGATTCCCTGTCCATGCCGGTCCACTGGTATTACAACATCCAGGACATCAGCAGGGACTTCGGAGGCTGGATCAGCGGGTTTAACGCTCCCGCAGACAGACACCCGTCCAGCATCCTGACCCTGTCCAACACAGGTACCAGAACCGGACCGGGTTTCAGCTTTGAAGCAAAATGGATGAATTCATCTAAACAGTGTTGAAATTGGAGCCATTCCTTGATGTCAACCTGGTTTTATCTAGTAAAAGAAATTTTATTTATTTTTTAAATGAATTTTTAATTCATCACAGTTTTTTTTATACATTTTATTGGTTTAAAATGTTTGACTATTTTAAAATGTACATGCATGTTTATATATATTAATATTATTTATTAGTATTTATCCATTCAGTCCAAAACTAGCTAGTGATTAGTATAACTGTTGGAAAACCCCAATGAGCATGGCCTGGTAGTGGCAGCATCATGCTGTGGGGCTGGATCCCAAACCAGCCAGATAGCAACATTAATGTTCCGTGTTTCAACCAATCAAAATGCGTGAAAGGTTGTGTCATGGCAGCCATGTGTCACTGATGATGCGGTGGGTCAGTTAGAACGTTTTTAATGATGTTCCTTCTGCAGAACATCAGAGTCCTGAGAACCCGGCCATGAGGAACTCCTCCCTCGTTGATGACTCGGTTCTGACACGTTTCCTTCTTCCTGTTGTAGCTGGCAGCGGTCGCTCCGCCTGGTCCACCGGTGCCAAGCGAGCCGACGTCGTAGGGAGCGTCATCCTCCATAACAAGCTGGATCTGTGGCGGTCCTCCAACGGCTCGGTCCATTACCACCAAGGTACCGGCGCTCAGAACCGCAGCTGTGTCAGAACCGGTGACTCTGTCAGATCTTCATCGTCTGTCCGGTCCTGCAGGTCTCCAGGCTGGAGACAACACCCTGAACATCCTCTGCTCCCTGCGAGCAGCTCGGACCATCGTCTCCGGGCGTTTCGCCGACGTCTCCCAGCCGGAGGTTCGGGCCGCCGTTCTGTCCGACTACGTCCGGTTCCTGACCACGCCCGGCTCGCACGCCGACACCTACGCCGAGTCCTTCCACCGCTCGTTCTTCGCCGACTGGCAGGACGGCAGGCCGACGTCTCCCAGTGAGGTGAACCAGGATCTTCCCTCCAGCTCCGCTGGTCATCAGACCGGTTCTGACTCTCTGGTTCTCTTCAGGTTCTGAAGTTTGCAGAGAAACGATCCAAACAGCTGCTGAGCTCTCGGTTTCCTGACAGCCAGCTGGACGCCATCGGTTGCCTTCCCATGATCCTTCCCTTTGTGCTGTTGTCTGCTTCGGCCAATGAGGATGAAGCTGTGAGCGAACCCAACCCGTCCGTCCTCATCCGTCCCTGAAGGTCCGGTCTCATGTTGTCGTCTCTCCTCAGGTTTCAGCAGCGGTGGAGTTCGTGAAGCTCACCCATCCTCACCCCAAAGTGCCCGAATATGTGACGATCTACAGCCGGGCGCTCCACGCCGTGCTGGGCGGGGCCAGCGTCCGCCAGCAGGCCGAGTTCGCCCTGAAGAGGCTGGAGGCCTGGGACGCCTGCCAGAGCTACAGCCGCAAGGCCGCCAGGTCCGTCAGAACTGGGCCAGCAGCTCTGCTGAAGGTTTCAGACATGAAACAGCTGATTTACTTTGACTGTTCCAGGTTTCCACCATCTTCTGAGGAGAGGCTGCAGGTCCATCAGAACGCCGTGAGCCACCTGGGTCTGGCCTGCTACAACAGAGGTCAGAGCCTACAAGCTCAACTTTAGCTTTACCTTATGTGAGCCATGCTAACCTTTGCCCGTTGAACCCACAGGGGCTCTGTCCAGTTTGTTCTACCTGGCCTACGAGTTTCATGACGACCCCAAAGGAGGAATCCTGACCAACACCAACTGTGGAGGTCAGACCTCAAGACGTTAGCTGAAACAAAGCTGAAGTGGTGGCATCTCTAGCTGAACGCTTAAATGTGCTAATGCGCTAATCATAACCATTAGCTCCTCTAGCGCTAAAACCCTCCACCATTTAGCAGTATTTGGTGGAAGCTAATGCTAAATGCTACAGAAACACAGTATTTAGCAGAGGCTAATGCTGAAATGCTAGACTAACATAGTATTTAGCAGAGGCTAATGCTAAAGCGCTACACCAACATGAAGTTTAGCTGAAGCTAATGGTAAAACACTAACTTTAATTTAATAATTCCGTCCTGTATGTTGCTTTAAATAAACTTATTAGGGAAGAAAGAGAGAAAACAAAACTTGAGTAAACAGACTTCAAACTGGATCTCCTGGTGTTTAACCTGTTTTGGTCTCCAGGTGAAAACTGTAACCGCGGTTCGGCCCTCGGGGCCCTGCTGGGGGCCGGGGCCGCCCACCGCGGCGCCGCCATCCCCCAGGAGTGGAAGGACGAACTGAGAGACGCCCAGGAATTGCTCCCAGACATCCTGAAGGAGATGCTGTAACCGTGGTGACGCCCCCTGGAGGACAGGAGGACAACTGTTATCACAATGCACTGCAGCTTTATGATTCCAGCGTTTTCTGTTTACAGTCACGATAAATTTGTTTTTAACTGGTTTTTTATTTAATAATCTGAATGCTGATGTAAACACCATGTTAACTTTTAAAAGGGAGCTTCATTAAATTATGAGTTATATTTATTATTTCTGTCTCAGTGTGCTGAAAAACAAACATGTCGTGGAAATGATCCTGATGGATTTATTCATTAAATAAAGTCAGAATCTTTGATTAAAACCATCATATTTAGAGTTTAGTGCCTATTTAAATGGTTCAAGCCTGATAAACCAGAGTAGATTTCATTCTTTGAGTTTATCTGCTTTGAAATAAATTGTAGCCATTTTGTCCTGACAGCAGAAGGGGGCTGAGCTTTAATCTGACGTGTTTTTCAGTCGGGGTTTTTGTTTGCTTCTCTGTGAACTTTGATCAGTTTAAAAACAGCATGGCGTCCATCAGCAGACAAATGAAGAGCGTCTTCTTCCTCCTCATAACCGCCGCTCTCCCAGCATGCACCGGGACCCCAGGAGGTCAGTCCTGCTCTTTCTTCCTCCTTCTGCTCCTCTTCATCTTATTGTTGCTCTGGTAGCGTCTGTCAGGATCCAACGGCTCGGTTCTGATGAACTGGACCTCCGTTCTGCTCCAGACTGCAAAACGAAGAAAATACTACACAGTTTTATCATAAATTTAACTATTTTGACCAAAAGAGCTTTATTTATAATCTAATGAAATATCCTGTCAGATTTTTCTGCTGCAAACAAGTTAAATCAATAAAAATGAGTTTTAAATAAATATTATTTTACTCTAAGTACATTGAAATCCCTAGATTTTAAATAAAAATCAATTAAGCAACAGAAAATATTACTTTTTCTGTTAGTATTTAAATTTTCCTACTTGTGGTTTATGAATCTTGTTTTTGTATTTATGGCTGGTTATGAAAATATTTTCTGTCAGAAATTTCAAGAAATTTGTGGAAAATATTTGAGTATCCAAAAAACATACACAAGTAAGAGTAGCTCAAGTAAAAGTAAAAAAGTATTTGGTAAAAGTCTACTCAAATTTAAATCATTTCATATTTAAAAAAAATAGATTATCAGATGGACAAAAATGTAAATTAAGTGGAAATGTTGGTATTTTAAGAACAAAAATGACAATAATTCATATAAGTATCAAAAAATAACAAAATCAGGCAAAATAAAATGTTTCCAGATCTGTTTCTTTCAATAAAAAAAAAAACTTATGAAACTTTAACAAAAACTGCAGGTGTGGGTCTGTTTCTGGTGAATTTAGTTTGTTTTTCAATCTGTGTGTAGAAAATCCAAAGATTTTACCCCAGTAAGAGTGGAAATAGTTCATAATAATATAAATGAAAGTAAATTTTCTCATTTAAGTTACTTCAGTAAATGTAACTAGTTACTGCCCGTCACATGGTTCCAGTTTGAGTCCAGCAGCCGTTTGGTTGTTTTCCTGCAGGACGAATGTTTGTGTCCCGACATGAAGCCACTGGTTTCCTGCAGCGAACTCGAAGGGCCAACACTTTCCTGGAGGAGCTGAGAAACGGAAACATGGAGCGTGAATGTTACGAGGAAAAATGTTCCTACGAGGAGGCCAGAGAGATCATCCCGCACCCGCAGCAGCTGGTGAGTCTCACCTCCGTCTGAGACTTAAGTAAAGAAGGAAACTTACTTAGATACTGTTTTTCAGAATGTCTACTTCACCCGAGTAACATTTTTTTGGGAAAACTTAAAACTTTCACTCTGCTACATTTCTCTAAAGTCTTTTGTTACATCAGGGGTGCTCAATGTGCGGTTCGGGGGCCATTTGTGGCCCTTGACTTGATCCCAGATCAGGAAAAGGCGAATTTGCTGCTTCAGGCCGTTTAATGTTGGTGAAATTTTCACTGGTCAAAGTTCTGTGCAAAACAAAACAGACAGTTAAAATCTGAAAATGTAAAATGTAATGTGCAACATGAAGTATTAATACAGGGTTTGGCTTTTAATTTAATTTATTAGTAATAAACGTTCATTGAAGAGTGAAACATAAACTGTTCTTACTGACAAAAAAATCCAGAAAAAGATAAAACATTTGGATATAATTATATATATAATATATATAATTTGTCAAACCTGCAAGAACTACAGAAATCTGACAGCTTTGCTTATTTAGCAAGCACAAATAAATAATAAAATTGTTTGTGCAATTACAATAAAAATATTTGTAAAATGTTTGTCCCCCTGATTTATAATCTGGCCAAAATTAGCAGAAAATTTCCACAAATATTCTTGGCTAAACTCAAAAATATTCAAAGTACTTTAACTTAACTTTAGCCGAGTTCCTGATCCATCTCTGGTTTCACTGCCTGGTTTTCTCTTGTGCAGGAAAACTTCTGGAGGACCTACACAGGTACTGACCCGAACATTTCCCGCCTGCTGTGAGAACCGGGCCTCATGGATGTGTTTTGGTTTCCAGCGCCGAACCTCTGCCTGTCGTCTCCCTGTAAGAACGGGGCGACCTGCACCCGCCACCTCGCCTCCTACACCTGTAAATGTGCCCCCGGTTTCCACGGGTCCAAATGTGACAAAGGTAGGAACCTGCTGAGAACTGGCTGCTGACGGGCCGGGTCCAGGATGTGGGTGATGTTCTGTTTCTGCCCGTTTGCAGTCCGATCGACCTCAACCAGGTGTCGCTATAGAAACGGCGGATGCGAGCATTTCTGCAGAGAGAATCCGGATCGCTCGCGGTTCTGCTTCTGTGCTCCGGGATACGGACTGGACCAGGACAACAGCACCTGCCTGCCCAAAGGTCAGAGCGGAGAGTCTTCTTCCTGGGGGTTCTGTCCGCTTCCCAACAGAACCGCACACTGAGACGCAACGCCTCCAGACTCAGGAAGTAAGACTGACCTCTGACCTCTCTCTGCTGCAGAGCCGGTCGTCTGTGGGAGGCCGCTGGTCAATTTTGCCCCCCGGGTTGTTAGAGGGCAGGCCTGCCCCAAAGGTCACTGTCCATGGCAGGTGAGTCCAACACCAGACTGGTCCAAAACATTTAATTTCAAAATTCACTAAATTAAAAATTAAAAAAAACTAGTTTACTGTGATTTCTAATTTTTTCAGTTTTACCTCCTCAACAAAAAACAAATTTTAATAAAATCTGTAAATAATTAAAGATCCAAACCATAAAACAAGTTTTAAATTGTTGCCTTATTAAACAAAAACTATTTTAGAATTTATTAAATAAAAAATTTGTTTGTGATATTTTTTGTTTCACCTGCTGAACAACAAACATTTTTTATGAATATTATTAAAGATTCATAACATAAACAAGCTTTGATTTGTTGCCTAATTAAAATAAAAACAATTTGTAAATTTATTAAATAAAAAAAGGCAAACATTTGTTAGGTAATTTTTGTTTAACTTCATTAAGAACTAACCAAATTTTAATGAAATCTGTTCATCATTAATGATCCTAAAATAGGCTTTGGACATTTACCTTATTTAAAGAAAACAATGTCAAAATTCAATCAACTAAAAATGCAACAAACTGTTTTTGTTTTGTTTTTTAAATTACCTGCACAATGACACATACATTTTTTATAAAGTCTGAATATCATTAAATATCCAGAACATAAAACAAGTTTTGATTTGTTTCCTTATTTTAAAAAACTATTTCAAACTTCACTAAATTAGAAATTCACCAAAATGGTTTGTGATGTTTTTAAAACAAATCTCACCTGCTCAACAATAAATCAAAATTACATGAAATTGTATATCAGTAAACAAACAAAGGCTTCAGACTCACTAAATAAAAAAAATTTAATTTTTTGTTTTTAAAATGAAATCTGAGTGTCAATAAAGATCCTAAACATAAAAGGGTTCAGGTCACCTGAGTGAAGTTGGTCTTTCTTCAAATCTAACAAATAAAACATTTGTGCTGCCGTCATTTTAAAGATTTTAAAATGACGGCAGCACAAAAAACATTTCCAGAGGTCATCGTTAATATCTTCAAAATAAAGCAGCACAAACAAAAGTTTTTGCCGCCCAAACGTCTGACACCAATTTGTTAGATTTGTAGAAACCTGGGGGTCAACATCACTCAGGTCTTCAGAGGTCGGGTCAAGGTCGTTCACGTTTGTTCCAGGTTGCGCTGTACGAACACAACCGGTTCAGCTGCGGCGCCATCATCCTGTCAGACGTGTGGATTCTCACCGCAGCGCACTGCGTCTGGCGCAAACCTTCAGCCATCTTCCACATCTACGTAGGTGAGGTCACTCTTCAAGGTCAAACTCACAGACTGGCATCTCCTGACGATGTTTAACCTGAATGCTGGTCGCTGCCAGGCAAACATGACCTAGCGACAGAGGAGAAGACGCAGCAGCAGCGGCGTGTGCTGAACATCACCATCCACCCGGACTACGACCCCCGGACCACCGACAGCGACCTGGCCCTGCTGAAGCTGCACCGCCCGGTGAAGCTGGGCCTCCACGTCATCCCCATCTGCCTGCCGGCTCGGAACAGCACCTTCGCCTGGACGCTGTACAACGTCCGCCAGGCCACCGTGTCCGGATGGGGCCGCCTGGTGGAGGCCGGCCCCATCGCCCGCTACCTGCAGTGGCTGGTGCTGCCCAGGGTGCCGCTGCAGGAGTGCCGCCTCCACACCCAGCTCAACATCACCAAGAACATGTTCTGCGTGGGGCACAAACGGGGCGGGCAGGACGCCTGCGAAGGCGACAGTGGCGGCCCGCTGGTGGTGAAGTACAAGAAGACGTGGTTCCTGACGGGCGTGGTGAGCTGGGGGAAGGGCTGTGCCAAGGAGAACATGTACGGCGTCTACGCCAAAGTCACCAACTTCCTGGAGTGGATCGAAACTGTGATGGCTACCGGCTGAAACGGCGCAGGTCAACGCAGCGCCAAGTAAACTGTGCTAGGAAAGTAGAAATGTCTGTAGAAATGTAGTTACATTAACCCAGCGACAAGCTCAAAGTTTAGATTTAATGTCTGAAATTACTTCTGTGGGTTTACATCTGGACAGGGGGAAGGAAATCTGTATTAATGTTCCAGAGATTCATAATTCTGTCATCTATATGTAATAAACATACATAATCAGGCAAATCTGTGTTTTTCTTTCTACATGATTTCAACATTTAATCCTCAGTCATTAATGAACGAGTTCTCATCCAGGTGGGACAGAGGCTAAGCAAACTGTTGGGTGGAGATGTCCACCACCACAAGTCCTGGAAACTTCGTTTGTAGCAGAAGGAAGTTAGCCTGTTAGCATCATTAGCTTGTTGACAAACTTTAGCAGGAAAAAACTGGTGTTAGCTTTAAGCTAATGGGTTTCTTGTCGATCAGTTTTTTTTCTCAAAATCTTAAAGTTTGACTTTAGTGTAACATTTACAACAGATTATATGTCAGACTTTGACTAATCCAAACTACCACTTCACCAGTTTGTACCCAAGGATTTCCAGAACATTAGCAGCTCGTCCCTTCCTACTTCACTTTCCCACCTGCTAACAAACCGCTCATTTATTTGTGAGGTATTGTTAGGAATCAAGGAGACATTTTGTTTTCAAAAAAAGTTAGAATCACATATTTAATGTGTTTTAATCAGTATTTCTTCTGTTATTTAATCTTTTCACAACTCTGCTTGACTTGTGGATGGTTTATGATTAGTACCACTAGAGGGAGCTCCAGTGCTCCTGTTAAGAACCTCAGGTCCAACCGAACCAAAGGTAGACTGTTACATAAATATTTGTTTTGAGGGGAGGAAAGAGTAACTTACAGTGTTTTTATGGCTTTCATGCATCTTATTTCCATTTTTCATTCAGTGTTTTGGTTTCTTCTGCCCGCAGGTTAAAGTTTGAGTTTGATTTCACTCTCACAGCTTTCTGTCTTATTACATAAATGTTTTGATGTTTATATCAGGACCTGATGAGGTTTGAGAAGGAAATATTTTCTGAATTTGGTCAGCAGAAGTTGCTGAACCTGAGGGCATTGATCAGCCAGTGTTTCGTCACCAGGGGTATCTCCATGTGACAAACTACATGCTAGTGGTGAGAGGGGGAGTTCAAGACTTTGTACCTTTAGAAGAGCGATGGTAGCGTTCTGATGAAATCAACCATGTTGCTGAGGGTCTTCGTCATCTTCGTCTTCATCCTCCAGGACTCCCAGCCGGCTTCAGGTGAGGAAGATCCAGACTGAACCTGTAAGTTGTTCATGGTTTAGCAGAAGGAGTTGAAGCTGAGGTAAATCCTTAATAGTTTGTGTTGAGTTAACAACAAGCTAGCCGGCTGCAAAGCTAACACCTACTGGTGTCACATTCTGATTGTCTCACCCAACAACCCACTGGTGACAAACACCCTTAAAAGGTTCAGTTCAGCAAATGACCGAAACCTTCTGGGTCTCCTAGCAATAGCAAAACAAGCTACCGAAGCATCAATGAACCTTTGGATCTTAAATCTTCCTCCTCAAGTCTTGTTTCTGGACAGAAGACAGTATAAAGTGACCAGATTTATCAAAGGACAATTAGACAAGCTTCATCTTCTAAGACCAGCGGTGGTGGAGGCTGGAGTGTCATGCAGTGTATCACGAGATTATTTCCAGTAATCAAACTCAGGGAACTGTATGGCAAACAAAGAGAGTCTACAGAGAGTCTGTTATCTACACATCAGCGCTGAAATGCAGCAACATGGTTTCCCCTGGTTATGTTTAGTTCATCACGTTCCAGGAACGGCTGCTACCTGTAAACAGCAGCAGCTAGTAGAGCCTTATGAGGCTCTCCAAATTAAACTAACAGAGGAAATTACAAGATGTGTTTTTGTTCCAAAGTAAAAATCGTATCAGCTGCACCTTGACTTATATCTACCTCAACAGGTAAACTGATGTTTTCCAGTGAAGGCATGTGATTTATGCTCCTTTGTGTTCCACAGTCTTTCTGGAGCGACATGAGGCCAACGGCGTCCTGATTCGGACTCGCCGGTTCAACTCCGGCTGGTTTGAGGAGCTGAAGATGGGAAACCTGGAGAGGGAGTGTTTGGAGGAGAAATGTAGCTTTGAGGAGGCCAGAGAGGTGTTTGAGCACGACGAGGTGACGGTGCGTTACGTCGCAGACACTATGAGGGTCGACGATTCTAATTCATCGAGCAAGAAACTAAAATCCTGTTGGTTTTTGTCTTTTCTTCAGAACGAGTTCTGGAAACGGTACTCCAGTAAGTAATGATTGTCAACATAAACCGTAAAACATCTGACCTTCTGGTAACGGAGTCAGGGAGGAGAACAGTACATCCACTAGAGCTGCCTGTATGTTTGGAGGGTTTTACGAAAAGTTTCACATTTCTACGACAACTGCTGACCGTTTATAAGCTGCTGAATATTTCTGAACACTTGGGGTTGGATTAAAATAGGTTCATAACCGTCAACAGTTATCAGCTGTAATGTTGGCTGTAATTTCTGTTAAATAATAACGGTGTGTTTCTGCCCCAGTCCCTGACAGATGTACCTCGGCTCCCTGTCAGAACAGAGGGACCTGCATCAATAACGAAGAGTCCTACACCTGCTTATGTCTTCCTCAGTTCATGGGACTCAACTGTGAGTTCGGTGAGCAAGAAAAGACATTTTATCATGGGTTAACAACCAGTATTTTAATTTCCTGTCTTTTTCAAATAACTTCAGTTCCTATCTGTTATTATTTCTGTCTCCAGAGCAGCAGACGGAGTCTGACAGTTGTCTGCTGGAGAACGGAGGCTGTGATCATTTCTGCGATGAAGACGCTTTTGGACGAAGGCTAGCATGTTCATGTGCTGATGGTTATGAGCTGGACGCAGATGGACGGAGCTGCATCACTAAAGGTTTACTGCAACTTTAGGTCATTTACAAACTTTCATTCTGACTGAATATTTTAGTAACACAATAATCATCTACATAAGAGTTTTGTATTTCAATAAATACAAAACTACTGGATCGTAAGCTACCTACACCAACTTTCAATTACAAACCAGAAAAAGTTTTTTTCAGGTTTCACAGACAATTTAAAAAGCTTATTTTGGCTTCCTCCAAATAGATCAATTTGTCATCAGCCTAATAGAGAACATTAAAAACATCAATTTTGTTATCAAATCAACACTCAAGACGTTTAAATTTAGTTGCTGAGGAGTTATTTTGTCCTATATCAGCCCTGGTAATCAACTGTCCAATCAAATGGTTGTTTCAGCACCAATAGCATGCGGCACGGTCCCCGTCCTACAGAAGGTAACCAAAGACATGCATCTGCTGAGGATTGTGGGGGGAAGCGAATGTCCAAAAGGTGAATGCCCCTGGCAGGTAGGTGGAAGATAAAGAGTCTGATTTACTGTCAGCAAACAGACTTTAGAGCTACAGTGAGAGTTGAAGCCAAACATGTTCAACCTGCTAAGACTGAAGAGGAGGCCGATGTTTTCATGGAATGAAAACTTAAATCTGTGTGTAATCATTCCTTGAAGGTTTTGCTGACATATAAAGGCAAAGGCTTCTGTGGAGGAGTGATTTATAAACCGACATGGATCCTCACAGCATCTCACTGCCTGGAGAACACCAACCCGCAGTTCCTGAAAGTGGTTGCAGGTATGAATCAAACCTTTGAACAGCAAAAAAACAATTTAAACCAGTAGAGACCAGTTCAAACTGGTTCCTGCTCTGTCTTCCAGGTGAACACGACATCTTGGTCAACGAGTCCACTGAACAGGTCATCCAAGTAGTAGAGATCATCATGCATGAGAATTATGTGAGCAGTACCGTGGACAACGACATCGGCCTCCTACGCCTAGCGTCCCCCATAGTTTACTCGCCGTACGCGGTTCCGATCTGCCTGCCGACTCGGCCGCTGGCTGAACGGGACCTCTGGGCGGTGGACCTGCACACGGTGAGCGGCTGGGGCAGGCGGGGCGAGAACGGGCCCACCTCCGTCCTCCTCCGGCGTACCAAGGTGCCCCGCATCCGGAAGCAGACCTGCAAAGAGCAGAGCGGCGTGCTGCTCACCAAGAACATGTTCTGTGCCGGGTACTTGGACGGTAGGACGGACTCGTGTAAAGGCGACAGCGGCGGCCCGCTGGTGACGAAGTTCAAGAAGACGCACTTCCTGCTAGGCATCGTCAGCTGGGGGAAGGGCTGCGCCCGACCAGGCAACTACGGCATCTACACCCGAGTGTCCAACTACCTGGAGTGGATCCAGAACCGAACAGCGACACCGGTTACAGGAAACACCACAGAAACCGTCCCTAGCTCTGCGACTGTAACTGTACAGTAATCTGAATCATTTATCCAAACAGATGGAGAGCAAACTGAAAAAATGACTTCCTTTCTACAGGTGCCATATGCAAACTTAAATTAACAGCAATAATAAAATGGAGGTTGAAATATAAGGAAGCAAAATATTTAGCTCCCAGGTAACCATTTAGTTAGCAAGCCACATTTAAAATATTTATTTTGTAAACTAAATATTTGCATTCAGTTCTACAGTTAGCTTGCTAACTATTTAACTATCAAAATATTTAGGTTGTATCCAAATATTTCATTTGCTAATTGAATATTTAGCTTGGTAAGAGAAGTATTTAGCTTACTAATTATTTAATTAGCAAGCTACATATATATTTAGCTTGCTAACTAAGTGTTTAATGTGCCATCTAAATATTTAGCTTGCTAATTGGATATTTAGCTTAAAAATATTTAGCTCACTAATTAGCAAGCTGAATAATTAGTTTTCTAACTAAATATTTTGATTGCTAACTGAATATTTGGGTTGCTAATTTAAAATTTACCATTTGAAACTGACATTTATACATGTCTTGGTCCAAAATGCCGGGTTATTTTTTGGGTTTGTTGTGTAGAAGGTTAAAGGTTTAGGTCATTAATTTGTTTAAATGAGTTAATAAAGAAAATATGATATGTTTTGTGGTTTTATTGTTAATTTCTTCACAACTGGAAGAAGGAAAATAAAACATTTAGAATGTCCAAATGTCTCTCACTAATCATCGTAGATGAGAAATTCACACCAAATGTTTAAATCAATACAAATAATACACAGATGCAAAGAGGTAAATACACTGCTCAAAAAAAATAAAGTGAACACTCAAATAACACATCCTAGATCTGAATGAATGAAATATGCTCATTGAATACTTTGTTCTGTACAAAGTTGAATGTGCTGACAACAAAATCACACAAAAATCATCAATGGAAATCAAATTTATTAACCAATGGAGGCCTGGATTTGGAGCCACACACAAAATTAAAGTGAAATGTTCCCTTTATTTTTTGAGCAGTATATTTCATAAACTAAGCCCTGCATCCTGTGTCCAGGTAAATCTGAGTCCATCTGAGTTCAGCAACATTTACTGACACCTAGTGGACAATTAGAGGCATAGCAATAAAATGAAGTCCACTCACTACTCAATAAAAATATATTGAGTGGATTTTTAACAGTAAATAAGAAATATGTTGCATATTTACTGTAATCTATGTAGAAAACCTGTAAGATCTGTTCATTTTATCCAAATACAGTTAAAGATTTGATTTTGATTTTCTTACGATGAAAGCTTTAGTTACAAACAGTTCAACTTTAAGTTTTTATTTTCTAGCTAATCCATCTTCAGTGGTCGTACTTCTGCAGTAACTGTGAAGTACTTTTCCATACTGCTTGTGTACAGCGAGTGAAAAGCGTCCAAAGTACCAGAGATCTTTGTTTACAGAGCAGGTTGAGGCTCCAGAGCTGAACCGCCTCTGATCTAAGTCCTGATTTTGTCTGCGACGTTCAACACTGCAGACATGCTGCTGAGGAGCTTCTGCCTGGTTTCTGCTCTGCTGTGGGCCGTCCACGCTGCTGAAGGTCGGACAAAACATCCATTAACTCAGATTACTGCTTTTAGAGACACACACCTTAATGGTTTGTTTTAAGATTTAATCCCAGACGTTGATTAGATAAACAGCAGAATCTACCAGGTATCTTTAGAAGCTTCTGCTGTGTTCACACATTAATTAAAGAAAATGCCGTGAAGGTGAGTAACAGACGAATGGATGCACCGTCTGCAGTGTTTGTAGAGAAACATGAAGCCGCCTCGGTGCTGCGCAGATGGAGGAGAGCGAACAGCGGCTTCCTGGAGGAGCTGAAGCAGGGGAACCTGCAGAGGGAATGCATCGAGGAGATCTGCGACTACGAGGAGGCGCGGGAAGTCTTCGAGGACGACCAGCAGACGGTGAGCAGCTCGCTCCTCTGGATCTCTGCTGCACCCGCTGGTGTCCGGAGAATAAAAACACTGACAAACTCTTTCTGTTCGGTTTCAGAGGGAATTCTGGAAAACTTATGAAAGTAAGTGTCTTACAGTGCTCACCCTGACTGATCCAACAAATCTGCTGAAACTGAAGTCAACCTTCATTATTTTGGACCCTACAATGATTCCAATCTGTTCCGTCAGAAAAGGACCCCTGCCTGGTGAACCTGTGCCAAAACAACGGGACGTGTATCTACATGGGAACCAGCTATGAATGCCAGTGTCCGGAGGGATATGAGGGACGGTACTGTCAGACAGGTACTGCTTTTACTTTAATATTTGTAGATGTTTCTGGTGTTTTTTCTATTCATGTTAAATTACAGTTGTAAACATCATCCAGCTGACCTTCAGTGATTGATGGGTAGAGTAGCCATCTAACTCAGGTACAATGTATTTTTACTGAAACAAAAGTGAGTAAATTTAAGTAACTGGTTATTTTAGATGTCTAAATGTGGAGAAAACAGATGCTCTGCTGCATAAGATTTTCTTTTCAGTGTTTGAAGACTCGCTGGGTTGCCTGTACCAGAATGGAAACTGTAAGCATTTCTGCGACGGTTCTGGAGGGAGACGTAAATGTTTCTGTGCTGACGGCTACCAGCTGGGAGACGATGGAAAAAAATGCGTCCCTAAAGGTGAAGGAAAGGTCACAGCGCCCTCTAGTTTACATGGGCGTTTGCTGATGATGTGATTGTGTTCAGTGGCGTTCCCCTGCGGACGGGTGGCCTCCTCAGACACCGGACTCAACCAGACCATGCAGGATCAGGTCAGGCTGGTGGGAGCTAACCACTGTAACGATGGAGACTGCCCCTGGCAGGTAAACACTGCTGCAACCCACAGTGGCGCCCCCTGCAGGCTGCCGCTGTGTCCAGGTCCTTCTTAAACCAATCGGACGCCGGTTGGTTTAAAATCCAATCAACCAGATTATTAAATAAATAAATTTTAATGTTCTTCCTCAGGTTCTGATTAAGCTGAATGGAAGCAGCCACTGCGGTGGAGTTCTGGTCCGACCGGACTGGGTCATCACCGCGGCCCACTGCGTTCATGGCCAGAGCCTCCAGCAGCTCACTGTGGTGGCAGGTACAGCTAAAATCTGACCTCTAATCACCTTTAAATATCGGCAAACTATTTAGGGAACTAAATGGTTATCATATTTACTAAATGTTTTATTTAAAAAAAAATCTAAACTGGATGAAGTTTGTCATTTTGTACAAAAGTGTTTAAATGCCAGAGCTTGGAAATAAATACAGGAACATTTACCTCGTTATAACACAAGAAAGTTCCTTCTTAAAATGAAAAAACCTGAATTTGGTGAGAACGTTTCTCGTTTTAACAACATTTAAAAAGACACAAAGGGGTGCTATATTTTGGTTTTAATAAACAGGAAAGTTTTCCCATTTGAATACTGCTCTTGAATTTATTTCCAAGCTTTAGCAGGTGAACACTTGTGTAATTTTCAGACGTTTCACTGATTCAAAACTTGATGCATTTTCCAGCTCAGTTGCGATTTAGAACGAAATCTGTCTTTGTTGACCAGGTGAAAACAATCTGGATCTGAAAGGTGACACAGAGCAAACATTTGACGCTAACATGGCGATTCCCCATGACAACTACAACCCGGCAACAGGCGACAGCGACATCGCCCTGGTCCGGATGAATGGGTCTGTCATTCTGAACAGGTACACCGTCCCCGTCTGCCTTCCCACCAAAGACTTTGCTGAACGGGAGCTGCTGCCGGTCCGATACCACACTGTGTCCGGCTGGGGCAAGAGGACCACCGGGGGGAACGCCTTCACCTCCTCGGGCCGCCGGGTCTCACCCACCCTCCGTAAGATGAGCGTCCCCATCGTCCAGAACTCCCAGTGCTCCCAGAAAGCCAAATTCAACTTCACCGACAACATGCTGTGCGCCGGGTACCTGGACGGAAACCAGGAAAGTTGCCGTGGCGACGACGGCAGTCCGCTGGTCACCCAATACCGCTCCACCAGCTTCCTGACGGGCGTGGTGGCCTGGGGGCGGGGCTGTTCTCACCCGGGGTACTACGGAGTCTACACCAAGGTGGCCATGTTTGTAGACTGGGCGGAGGAAACCATGAAGAAGACACCGATTCTGGATGTCCTGCAGGAGCAAACAAGGGTTTAAACTCAGAAAAGATTCAAAATGTTAGTCCATGTTGTAGAACAGACAAAGTTATTCCATCTGTTCTCAGGAGGTAACATAAACAAATAAAGCCTGGAATGAAAACATCTCTGACTTCTGAAATTCTTATGATTTAAAAATATTTTATTACATATTTGTTGAAACTGTCACTATGTCTTAACAGATAAACTGAAAAAATCAAGCTCCTCTGCCTTCTTCTCCCAGTGTTAACTGGGGACAACTAGTCAGAGCCAGGAGGCGGGTCTTAGCGCTGTCAATCATGCCTGTGTGCGCACTTGAAATCTACTAAATCTACTAAATTACTAAGTTTTAAAATTTATTTTAGATGCTACATTCTCAATGTTATCAGAACTGTATAGGTTTTTAAATTCAAGTTGTTCACACAAACCATACATCATCACACCATCAGTCCTCCCGACGGAGGTCCACGACTGCCTGGAGAGTCAGGGGCGTAGCATAGGACCTGTACCGACCTGGGCTGGAAGGCCGCTCACAAAGGAAGAAACCATTACTAATTCTAACGGTTAGTAATGGAAATACTCTAATGCAGTGGTTCCCAAACTTTTTGGGAAAAGACACGCTTTACTTTTGGGTTCCACAACCCAAAGAACAAATCCAACATTTTGGTGACATGCGCTGACATATTTAAAGCACTGTCCTACATATGTATCATTCATTAATGGCCGTATTTATTTAAGTTTGAAACAGCTCTGTGTTAAAGAGTGTTAAGAAAATAAATTTAAAGTATGCTAGTTTTAAAGCTTAACATGTCTTGATTTAAATAGCCTAATTATAGTTTTGAAATTAGTAACTTATTCTGGCCTATTGACCTTTATGTTACCTGTAGTTACAGCAGATGGTTTGCTAGATCTTTTGAACTGCCCTTTGTCTGTGTGGGAAACAATTAGAAGAAGTTCCAGCTTTTCACACTCATTTGTGAAAAGCCATAAAACAGCAGGAGTTCAGGAGAGTCTCTGCTCTCACTTTCTTTAAACAATGGAGACAAATGGTCTTAGATCGTGACTTGCAGGAAGTTTTAAAAAGGGTCAGAGACAGCTTCTGGTTGGATGAGCAAAGGTATGCCTTATTTGAATAAATTAAAGACAAGAATACGCCTTCTCTATAAAACTTTCTACACAGGAGTAACAAATTAGATTTGCTCTCGCAATTCTCCAAAGACGTCTTTGCTTTTCTTTTCTTTCTTTCTTCCTTCCTTCCTTCTTCTTTTCCATTTGTCTCAGGTAAATTAATGTATGTCTCTGTTGTTCTGCAGTTTCTGTTGTAATTTGCATAAGTTGTCTTCTATTGGATTAAACTCTGTAATTCTGTGACGTCAACACTCATTGTTATTTTCTGTGTGGCTACACGCGGCCCGCCGGGAGGACCCGGGCTCCGTAAGAAGAAGATCGAGCCAAAGAGTTTTCTTAAGAAGAAATATAACTTAAAATCTTCTTCAACAAGAGACAGAAGCAGGAATATCTTTTTGCTGATAACGAATGAACAATCAGAACAAACTGTGACTGATAGCCGAGGACCAGAATGAGATAAAACAGCTTATCTTCTTTTACTCCTCCAGGAAAATCCAACAACAGAAGCAGAAAAATCTGGACTGAAACCCCGGATTCTGATTGAAGAAGTTTGTAGCTTTCTCTAAAAATGAACAGACTACTTTATCATTTCACCAGAACCACAAGCTTCCCTGTTTCTACTGCAAAGCACTGTAGGAGTTGTAGTTTTCACT
Source organism: Poecilia formosa (assembly GCF_000485575.1). Taxonomy (NCBI): domain Eukaryota; kingdom Metazoa; phylum Chordata; class Actinopteri; order Cyprinodontiformes; family Poeciliidae; genus Poecilia; species Poecilia formosa. The sequence goes on along the minus strand of NW_006800545.1, from coordinate 110,723 downwards.
GACGGAGTGCTGAAGGTCTGACATTTGGAGCAGGAAGCCTGAGATAAAGCCCGCCCAGAGCAGACCTTCCTCCCCCAGCGCAGTTCGTTGCCCTCTCTGCCTCCCTGCTGCAGTCAGACTCCATAACTCTGAACCAGGACAGTGAAGGTTCTCCAACCGGGACCATGTCTGGGACTCTACGACCGACCCTGGGCCTCGTGCTGCTGCTTCACCTCACGGCCGCTCACGGTACGTTGAGACCCACATTCAGGTGTCAGGACTGATGAAGAGGAGTGTGGTGGGGAGGAATTTGGAGTGTGTGTGTGTGTGTGTGTGTGTGTGTGTGTGTGTGTGTGTGGAGGAATGGGGAGGTTGTTGATTGACAGTAACACTTGACCTCAGGACAATATGTTTTGAGGTTTGCGTGGGAAGCATCTGGAGTGTTTCTAGTCCCAGATTGCCAGTTTCTGTTCCCTATCTCCAGTTTTCCTGGATGGCAGGGAGGCCAACCAGGTTCTGACCAGGCTGAGACGGGCCAACAGCTTTCTGGAGGAACTTAAACAAGGCAACATGGAGAGGGAGTGCAACGAGGAGCGCTGCAGCTGGGAGGAAGCACGAGAGATCTTTGAAAATAAGGAGAAAACTGTATGAATCTAAAGACGTTTTCATCAAAATGCAAAGAAAGTCAGTCAGAAAACTTTTAGTAATTCTGTATTAAACCATTTTATTCTGTTGGTTTTTCTTCAGGATGCATTCTGGGCCGTATATGTGGGTAAGCTTCCTCTTCATAACCCCAAACCAACTGACTTCTAGGGTTCTGGCATCTAACTGAAGTTACTCTGTCCTTTCTGCAGATGGCGACGCCTGTCTGTCCACACCCTGTGCTAATGGAGGTCGGTGCACGGATACGATTGGGAGCTACAAGTGCTTCTGCATGGAGGGATACAAGGGCTTCAACTGTGAAATCGGTAAAGTAGAAGAGTCAATCCAGATGGTAAAAGTTGGGTGATACAGTAGCAGAACGTTCGTCCATCAGTCTTTAGCTACTATGAAGACTTGATGAGGTTTGAGGAACATTTTGGCAATGTCATTTTGCTTGGTCTTCTCTGCAGATCATGTTATTTTAAAAGCTGTTGCTAATAAACTCAACCCAACCAGGTGTTGAGAAGATGCATACCTTGGACCTGAAAGAGTTCCAAGATCACATGTTCCTGACTCTCACAAATAAACATGGGCGACATTCGGTATTCATTCTGTTCAGAGTTACAGCACCACCGGTTGCCCCAAGATACCCTCTACAGTGTTTTCAGTGGTGCCGCGTACATACTTTCTTAATTGCTGTAGTATCTGTATCTTTTCAGTTATCCCCAAGCTCTGTGATAACGATAACGGCGGCTGTGATCATTTCTGCCATGTTGTCAAAACAAACGTTGAGTGCTCGTGTGCTGATGGATACTTCTTGGGTCAAAATGGAAAGTCCTGTGAATCCAATGGTAAGAAAAGCACATCTGATGATCCAGCTTGAACACAGGAGATCTGGATGAGTGATTGAACAGCATACAACTGCAAGTATCTTTAAATTCAACAATGGGATGTAAAGGTTTGGATTTATTGGGGATTTTATTCTGATTCTTGACGGGGCCAAACATACAGATTCCAAGAAAATGTAAATTCCCAAAAACCATTGGACAAACAGTCCAATTTTTTATTTATTTTTTTATGAGTCCCATGCCAAGAGATCTGCCTGACCAACACCCACAGCCAAGTGAAAGCCCAAGAACCTCAACAGAGATATAAAAAGGATAATTGCACAACCAGACATAATAGGGAAGTTTTCAGAATCCTTTCTAAACAGCAGTAGATCCAAGATCAGGGCAACAACCCAGTAACCACTATGGTTCAAGCCTGGTTTGACCTTCAGCATGATAGTGCCAAGGTGAGGCTTAGGACTCATGAACACCAGTGATGGCACAAGGAGACAGACCTTCAATCTATTTAGCTTTACCTCTAGTCAACACGATGATCTTTAAGATCCAGACACAGTTGAGGTCCACAACGGGACGATGATCCCACACTGGTTCTGGAAGCATTTGGCTTCTGGACTGGCAGGTTGTTGTTTTCATCACTCTACCAGTAAAAAAAACAATGAATGTGATCAGTGGACACAAATGTATGGTGATGGAAATATCTCCGGAAGCAATATAACAAACCAGAGCTTTGGACACCAAAGCATCATCTCAGAACTGGTTCAGATCTCCTGAACTCTAAACATCCAACAAACTCTTGCAGAGCCTTTCAAATGCGGAGCCCTCGTCAGCAACAAGGTCCGGCGGTCGCTCGTGGACTCTGGAGATCTGAACATGGAAGAAGTGAAACCCCCCAAGCTGAACACCACTGCAAACTCTACGGAGCAAAGGAACATCCTCAACACTGATGATTCGTTCTGGTCCAGAAACATCAGTAGCCAGCTCCCAGCTCCTATTCCCAATTTGATGAGTTCGGGTTCCATTGACAGGTCGGGGAGTGTTCGGATCGTCGATGGAGAGGACTGTCCACCAGGAGAATGTCCATGGCAGGTAGTCACACAACAAAGTGATGATTTGAATGTTATGTTCTGGTCACAGATTCTGGCAGATCTATACCATTACTGTGTCCTGCTAGGCTCTACTGATCAATGAGGACAACATTGGGTTCTGTGGGGGAACGATTCTGACCGAGTACATCATCCTGACCGCGGCTCACTGCATGAACCAATCACGTTACTTCTTCGTCAAAGTTGGTAGGTCCGACTCGTCAAACTGGAACTTCCTTTTTACCTTTTCAAATATTTATACTACTTCTTTTACAAACATATTGTAACATCAGAAATCTTTAAATATAGCATACCTGTGGTTTAAGTCTCTAGTTATTGCATTGAAATGTGTTGTTGACCAGGTGAGTGATGCATTATTATGTCCATGTTTCCAGGTGAACACAACACCACTCAACAAACCGATTGGGAAATGTCCCATGAGGTGGACACCATTGTTTCCCATTTCAAGTACAGTCCAGAAACCTACAACAACGACATCGCACTCGTAAAACTGTCCAAGCCCATTAGGTTCAACAGATACATCCTGCCGGCCTGCATACCGCAACCAAATTTTGCAGAAAACGTGAGAATAATCAAAGGTTTCTGCTGTGGTAAATCAGGTTTTCTATAAAATGAGAGCAGGATGTAGAAATCAGGGAAGCATTGGAGGATATTTGTATACTTATTGTTTGTTTTGATTATAAGTTTCGCTAAACTAAAACAAAGCTTTAAAGATTTGTGTTGTGTTGTGTTCTGTTGCAGGTCCTGATGCGGCAGAATCTCAGCGGTCTGGTCAGCGGTTTCGGACGTCTTGGTGAGGGTCGAGAAGCATCTACGATCCTACAACGCCTCTCTGTGCCCTACGTGGACCGGCTCACCTGCATTGAATCCACCCAGTTGCGCATTACTATGCGCATGTTTTGCGCTGGCTACGATACAATCGCTAAGGACGCCTGCCAGGGTGACAGCGGCGGCCCGCATGTCACACGTTACCATGACACCTACTTCATCACCGGCATCGTGAGCTGGGGCGAAGGCTGCGCACGCAAAGGGAAATACGGCATCTATACGCAAGTGTCTAAATATATCCACTGGATCAGAGAGGGCATCAAGAAGCTGACGCCCACAGGAGAGATCAGGCAAAGGAGGGACCATGGTGCCATCAAGAGACAGAAGAGAGACCATGGTGCCATCAAGAGGCTGTACCTGTAAGCTAGCTGGGGCAACCCGCTGAGAATGTAGTCACTTTGAAATGGCCACGTTTTAGCCAAACAGGTGATCAATTTGTAAAGAGCGACATACCTTATCGAGTGACCACAATACAGATGGAGTTCCTCAGGGTTGATACTCTATGTACCTTCATTTTCTGTTTTGTTTAAGCTTCATTGTTGATTTGAATATTTGGGGTTGCAAAAAGATTTGACATTTAATAAAGAAATAAAGAAATGTGTTAAATTTACTTTTTTCCACTTGAAAAACTGTTCAGAAATAATATATTTTCTTTAACTTGAGCTTTTCTTTAGGGACCAAGTTTCCACCGATAGTGTTTCAGCATCACACAAACGTAAAAACCTGCTATTCTGATGTAAAGGTTTGCTGGGCAGAATTATTAAACACCTAGAAAACACTTACATTACTGTTTGCTTGTATTCTTTAACATCTGTTTTGGTAAATATTAACATGAACTAATCTTCAACAAAATGAGGCCAAACACAATCAACAAATTTAAAGAAAAATGTTAATTTCACATAACATTTAAAGAATATTCACTGAATTTCTTATATATTATATTCAGTTATCCAAGCTTGATTGTAAAACAAATATTACAATTAAAAATGACTAAATTAAAAGATAATTAACCTTTTAAATTAACATTTAATTTGCATCGTAGAATGATTTTTTTTAGCTCTGATCTACATAATTATTTAAATTGCTTGAATTTAAATCAATTTGGAATTGATTTTGAAAATATTTATAAAGCTTTTAATTAGAAACAAAGAAATTATAATTAAATTTAGATGGATTTCTGTCACATATTTCTATCTTAAGTTAATATAAATCTGAATTTTGTGGACATATACTTTTTATGCATTTTACTGGAAAATTAAAGTTTTTGATGATTTTTTGATGAAGGTCATTAATTTGATATTTATTGTGTTTTCTTTTTTGGCATAAACACTGAAGATTTATAAAGTTAACTTTTGATGCCCAATCTGCTCCCATCAGAACTCGTCCTGCTTTGGGGCTTGGATCAGTGAAAAATCCTGATTTATTGATCTTGAAGTCCCTCTGTGTTTACCTGAAATCAACAACAACCTGAGCGTTGAGGGTTCAGAGGTCGAAGCTGCTGCTTGTTTTGACAGATTTACAGGAACAGAGTCCGTTCCTGTAAGAGCAGAACTTTTTTTTTTCATACATGTCTTTCCAGAACCAACCTGAGGTCTGTTGACACAACATTTCCAAAGTCACTCAGAGCTCAGCGGTAATAAACACCTAAATAGAGTAATTATGTCACTGTTTTACTTTAGGAAATGGTAACTGATATTTCTCTGGATAATGAGGTCAACAGACTGAGGATGAGTTAAAGTCCAGACATTTATTCACCTCTGTCCACATTAAGTGAGTCCCTGCTGTTCCAGTAGGTGTGTGTTTGCTGAGTGAGAGCAGCTGAGTCAGAGCTGAAGCCGTCAAACATCATGTCTGCGTTTCTGCTCACCATCTGCCTCCTGGGAGGTTCCTTCCTCCAGGTGTTCAGCCAAGATAAAGGTGAGAGATCCACCGTATTAATTAGCCATGATCACTTTGTGATGTTCTGTGTTGGTTAGCCAGCTGCAGTTCACCAGAGCTGGAAAAGCATAAATGTTTCTCTGTGTGTTTGAGTTTCTCCACGTCCAACACTAGAAACATTCACAGATGGGTTCTGGTTCTGGGGTCCGTTTCACAGGGGAAAACTTGTTTATGTGTCACAACAGGATACTGATCAATACCTGAAAACATTTTATCACTGTAGATTACTGGGGTGAATAAAACTTGAATGGTGAACACCGCTAACTAATAGGTTAGCTGCGCTAACCCTAAAATATTAATCATAACCATTAGGCTTGATAATGCTAACGTGCTAAAGAGCTAACTTCAATTCAGATTATGTTTGCCTTTGGAAGTCCACGACTTTAAGTAACCAATTTAATGTTGACATTATAATTTACATGCTGCCCTAAGATATTGTATTTATGTCTACATCTTGTTCTCTTGTATGTTTCTTTTTTGAAATAAATTTAACTGAGAAATTTTTAAGCCGTTACCAAAACTTCAACACAGATTTATTCAACTGAAAGGTAAAAAAAAGAAGTAAAATAGAACTTCAGAATTTATCTGGAAAAATTTAGGGGAAAGCTAAGTTAAGTATGCTAATTGTTTTCACTATTAGCACATTAGCAAAAGTGTGGCCATCCCTGGAAACAGGTGTTGTCCAGTGGGTATCATTGAGGTTAAATGATGTTATCGTAGATGAAAGAACCAATAACTGGAGTTGACGATGTTGCCGTTAGCAGATAATCCAGATCAAGTCTTCAGTTTTCATCTAAATGTCTTCTAAAAACTTGTCAAGATGCTGGTTTTACTGGGATTTCTGCTCCCTGTCTCCCAGAGCTCTGTGACAATGAGAACGGTGGCTGTGAACATTTCTGCCATGTTGCTGGAGGAAGTGTAGTGTGTGCCTGTGCTGACGGTTACTTCCTGGCACAGGACAACCAATCCTGCAACTCCAACGGTAAGAGAAGCTTTCAGACCACCAGCCTTGATCGCAAACACCAAGGAGAGGAAAACCTTTGGTGTTTTCTCCTAAATTCATGAGTTTCTTCAAATGTTGTTGAGTTAGAGCAACACCAGAGTGGTTCTTCTAGTAACTGAACCACCTGATGGTTCCTGTCCTCCAAACTCGCTCAGAGACTTTTAGATGCGGCGCCATCATCACCGATGTCCAGGGACAGAACAGAACCGAGAAGAGAAGCTTCACAGAGGAGCAACATGGCCGCCAGAGGAACAGCAGCAGTCAGATCAGCTCAGACAGGGAAGCACAGACTGGGACCATCAATGGAGAGGACTGTCCACCAGGACAATGTCCCTGGCAGGTAGACACTCAGCAATGGCAGGACAGTTCTGGTCCATGTGTCCACTCCTTCAGGTTGTTGTGTCCCCAAAGGCTCTCCTGATCAATCAGGACAACATTGGATTCTGTGGGGGAACGATTCTGAGTGAGTACATCATCCTGACTGCGGCTCAGTGCGTGGCCCAAACCCGGTACCTCACCGTCAAGCTCGGTAGGTTCAACAAGCCAAACGCAGGCTTGCAATCAATTTTTAACGTAAATACAAGAACTGATCTGAATAAAGTGAACAGTTCAAAATATCTTGATTTATTTTGGACTGCATAAGTCCAACATTGGTCATCTGCGTCCAGGTGTCTTCAACACATCCCACAGTGGTGGAAATGAAGCCTTGCATGTGGCGGACGCCATCGTCACTCACCATGGTTACAGCCCACAGACCTACTTCAATGACGTTGCTCTGGTAAAACTGGCCAAGCCCATCAGGTTCACCAGGTACATCCTGCCAGCCTGCATGCCGGAGCCGGACTTCATGGAGAAGGTAAACCTTTTACTGCGTCAGTGACTAAAGATTATTTAGTATTTCCTGAGACGTTAGGAATCCGGTCTTGTTTGTGCAGGTTCTGATGCAGCAGCCGGATGCGCTGGTCAGTGGTTTTGGATATCTCAGTGAGGGTCAGCCGTCCACCGTCCTACAACGCCTCTCTGTGCCCTACGTGGATTGGCAAACCTGCATGGACTCAACTCCGCTCAGCATCTCCTTACGAATGTTTTGCGCCGGCTACGACTCAATGGGGGAAGATTCCTTTCAGGGCGACAGCGGCGGCCCGCATGTCACACGGTATCGGGGCACCTTCTTCATCACTGGCATCAGGAGCTGGGGCAAAGGTCATGCCCGCAAAGGAAAGTATGGCGTCTACACTCAAGTGTCTAAATTCATCCACTGGATCAAAGAGGGTGTCAAGAAGCTGACGCCGATAGAGAAGCGCGGTTCCAGGACGAAGAGGCACCACGGCGCCGTCAAACGTTTCCGTCTGTAGACAGTCATCATCCAGTAACTCTAGTACCTCTGTAATTCAGATACATGGAAGATTTCCACTGTAATAGATCATGCTAATGGAGAGGAGTCCCTCGGGTTTGTTATTTTAGGCTCCTGGACTTTCAGTGTTGTTTTGGTTTTCTTATGGAACCGAATAATAAAAGTAAAACCTTGTTAGTTTGTATCAAATACACCTTACAGTAGCTCCCAGAAGGGATAACTCTATGAAGATTAGCAAATGTCTGTTTTTGAGTATTTTGTGTAATCCAGTGACCAAAATAAAGATTTGAATAATAGAAACAAAAAGTAAGAACACTGTCTTTTGTTTTTTTGGTTTTTTTTACAAATATGATCAATTTATTTGGCCGTTTTGAAAACTTTCAGTTGAATAAAGTTTGACATTTGTGTCAAAGATTTGGTTATTGACTTTTAGGAATTATTCAAGTAGGTAGGAGTCGATAATCAGGATCTTATTTTTAAGAAACGCATCAACTAAATAAAACTCAGAAAACAGGATATAAATACAATCTTAAGTGGGATTATAGGTAAATTATTAGGTCAAAATTAAATTGGTGCTCCAAGGTTGTAGTCTTTCAAGGGCAGATATAATTTGACTTGAAGAAGCACATTAGCTTCAGCTAAATACCGTGTTGGTTTAATGCTTTAGTGTTTGTGAATTTAACATTTATAATTAGTGCTTTAGTGTTATGGTCAGCTAAATTTTTTAGCACTGCCCACCACTGCATAAAAAATGTTATTTAGTAAAATTTAGACTTAATCTTGTGATAAAGTGTGATTTATGCTTTTTTTCTGTCCAAGTTTAATTTGGAGTATGTGTTTTTCTATCTTTCAACAGTTTCTGAGCTCTATCGTCTCTGGATGATATTAAATGATTGATTTCTGGGATGTTTGCCTGGAATAAACAAGCCAGCTCTATCCGGAGCCTCTTTGTGTGATTTAGGGGAACAGAGTCCACCGCCGGAACAGAACCATCCCTGAAAACTGTTTCTGTCCCACTGAACTCTTACAGGAACACAGCAGACATGATTTCCAGGGGTTTTCCACCCCGTTTGGCTGGAATATGAAAGGAAGGGAGAATCGTTGCGTTAGCGTGGATCGTCCAGCTGTTGAGTCCAGCTGAGCTGTGGACGTATGTGTGTATTTGTTGTGTGTGAGCAGTGCTGTCAGTGTAATGGCGGTCCACATCATGTCTGCGTCTCTGATTGCCGTCTGTCTTCTGGGATGTGTCCTTCAGGTGTTCAGTCAAGGTGACGGTAAGAAAATGGATCTATTTAACTTTGGGGTGTTACGAGGGGCGGTTGTTCAAATAATGTGATTATAATTATTTTAAATTGCCAAAAGTGATCATTGTTTATGTCTCTTTACATTTTGAACCTAAAGCCATTGGGATCAGTTGATTGATGATTTAGTTGGGGTTTCTCGCTCTTTCCAGGGTTTCGTGTGGCTCCTGGGGCCCACGCCGTGTTCCTGCGATCCAAACGGGCCAACCAGTTCTTCCTGGAGGAGATCCTGCAGGGGAACCTGGAGAGGGAGTGCTACGAGGAGCTGTGTAACTACGAGGAGGCGCGGGAAGTGTTTGAAAATGATGAGCACACGGTGGGTCCAAGGAAGGAAGGCCGAGTCAGAGACCTTTGACCTTTGATTCTAATCCATCTTTGTTCGTCTACAGAAATCCTTCTGGACCATCTACTACGGTGAGTTCTGATCCAGGACAACATTCATCAAACTTCTTCTTGGACCTCCAGTTTCTAAAGTTCTGAATCTGTTTCGGCGCTCCGAGATGGCGACCAGTGTCTTCCCAACCCTTGCCTCAATGGGGGGAACTGCACGGATAAGGTGGGGGGGTTCTTCTGCGCCTGCAGCCCCCCCAACTATGGACAAACCTGTGAACTGGGCCCAGTTAAAGCTGCAGAGCAGGAGTTGCTGGAGTCTCAGTACAAAGCTCCAGGTAAGGCTGCTGCCAGAGCTGGGGGGCGTCGGTGGGATTCAAACCGTTTCATCCAACAGCGTCTCTCTTAGCGATAGCAGAGTGTCCAACCCAAGGCTCCAACGCATGCCACCAGCTGTGCACGGCGGACTTCCACTCCTACAAATGCTCTTGCATGTCGGGATTCAAACTACAGAGCGACATGCGCAGCTGCCAGCCTGAAGGTAAAAACCCCCAGCAAGGCATGGCTTACCAAACCAGTTCAGACTGGGGGAATCACCGTGTCTCTGTGTCCACAGTCCAGTTTCCCTGTGGGAGGGTCCATGACGCCAACACTTCTTCAATCTGTCGCCATGGAAACTGCCCCTGGCAGGTAAGGAGCTCTCAGCCAATCTGTAAAGCCCAGATTCGTCCAGTAATAAACGTGGCTCCTGGTGGGTTTGATTCCTGTTTGCAGGTGTCCCTGATCAACAGCAGCCGGGTGGAGCTGTGTGGCGGAGTTGTGCTCGGACGACGGTCCATCCTGACCGCCGCCCGCTGCCTCAACTCAGGAGACGACCTCCAACCCTCACACTACTCCATCGTCACAGGTACTAGAACCTTGATTGCTCCAGTCTGGAAACTTTATCCAGGCCTTGTTTTATTCAAACATTTTTTAAACTATGGCAACAAAAAGAGACGGTTCTGTTAAGCTCAGATTATTCACATTAAACTGAAACAGAGATTAAAGATGACTCTACCTCTGGTGTTTCGTCTCCTAGGTAACGGGAAGGTCTTCCAGGTCCAAGCGATCTTCCTCCACGAACGTTTCCGTTCAGATCGCCACGACTTTGACCTCGTCCTGCTGGAGCTGGCCACGCCCATGACCTTTGGCCCCGCCCTCTCCCACCTCTGCCTGCCAACCAAGGACTTCAGTGAAAACATCCTGATGCATTCTGGGAGGACAGGATTGGTCGACAGGAGGGGGCGTGGCCAGAACCAGGAGCTGGTCTACATGACGCTGGATGAATGTCGAGGAGAGCTGAACGTCTCACATCCGCTGAGCAACAAAATGTTCTGCATGAGGAGGAGGAACCGCGGCGGGCCGAGGAGAACCGGACCATCAGCGCGTCCCGAAACCGGACCACCAGGAAGGCTAAATGTGACTCAGAAGGCACCGGCTTTGGACCGGAACTGGACTCAAACTGAAAACCTTCCCACCAGGTCGTCTAGCAAAGCAGAAAACTCCAACCGCAGCTTAAAGGAGCTACACCACGTGTCGCCACCAGGTGGCAGCAGGCTGCGGTGTGACGGTCTGCTGCCGGGGTCGGCTGTCGTCACAGTGGAGAAAGACACGGCCTTCCTGACGGGGCTGCTGATGTCTCCGACCGCAGACTGCCGCGGTCAGGTGTTCACCAAGGTGTCCCGCTACCTCAACTGGATCCGGCCGAGGCTGCAGGTGGCGGAGGATCACATGACCCCGCAGGTCAGCGAAGACCCGGAGGTCCGCTGAGCACTCAACGGTTCCGATTCACTTCAACATTAAATTATTGGACGCTTCAGTGGTTTAGATGAAAATTGCCTCATTAATATTGGAAATTTGTTGAGTTTGATTAAACACAGAAATGCATAGATTACACTGGATGATAAATAAATGCTTTCAAAAGTTGGTTTGTTGTCATTTTTTAAGAAAACATCATGATAAAAGAATCCAGAAAATACATTAATATCTAGAAACCAAAAAATTTTTTATTCAACAAGCTTTTTACACAAAGAAATGTATAAAAGATCAGAGTTTCCTCAGAGGGATTGTGGGTAATGTAGTCTAGGAAACAGAAGACAGGGGAGGGAAGGGATTCTGTTTACTGACAACGAGCTTCTGATGCTGATGGGAGATGTAACCTTTGATGTGACCCTGAAAGGAGACAGAACCAGAGTCAGACCGCTGGGAGTCACCTGGACTCAGGTGTGGCTCCGTGTCTGAGCGCGCTCACCATGTAGATGAGGTTGGCCAGGAGGCATTGCACCTCGTCGATGTCCACGTCCTCCACCTGCATCATCCGCAGGGCCACCAGGAAGGCGTCCAGGGGCAGCTGGTGGGTCTTCAGCAGCAGATACCTGCAGCCAAACACAAACATCCACTGAAACCAGGACCCCTTTCTACATGTCGGACCCAGAAACCCAGGAGCTGCAAACCAGAACCACAACCTGGAAGGACAGAGAAGTCCTCACAACATTGGTCAACATTTTGTTTTGTTGTTTACTGGTCAACATGTTGTTGTTGTTTATTGGTCAACATGTTGTTGTTGCTTATTGGTCAACATGTTGTTGTTGTTTATTGGTCAACATGTTGTTGTTGTTTATTGGTCAACATGTTGCTGTTGTTTATTGGTCAACATGTTGTTGTTGTTTATTGGTCAACATGTTGCCGTAGCGTCAGACTCACACTTTCTTGAACAGGTTCCTGTAGGTGATGATCTTGAGTTTCTCCAGGATGAGGAAGATCCCGCAGCGGATGAAGAAGGTCTCGTGTTTGGACAGCGCCTCGTTCAGCAGCAGCAGGTTCCCCTCACTGGGGAACACACCGAGGTCACGTGACTCTGAGTGACATCACTTCCTGCTGCGGTGGCCCCTCCTTCCTGCTTACCTCACAGCCTTGGTGACGTCAGCGAACTGAATGAGGTCGTACTTCCTGAGCAGCTGGTGAGTCGGCATGTGACCCTGAAACACAACCAGAACCAGAACCGGGTTAGCTCCGGTTATTGGACTCGTAGTGAATCAGAACCGGTTCTGATCCGGGATGAGCCAGTGGAGCTCCTGACCAGCAGCATCTTGACCGGCAGCAGGTAGATGAGGATCATCCTCTTGTTCTTCTGGCTGGAGCGGTGGCAGCGGTCGAAGGCGAACGACAGCAGCTCCTCAGCTGGACACAAACAGGTCAGCGTTTCTCCTGCAGAACCTCCAGAAACTCCAGAACCCGGCCAGACTTACCCGTCTTGAAGTCGCTGTCGAACATGGCCTTGCGGCCCACGTAGTATTTGTAGGTGACCTTCTGGGCTGGGCTGTATTCGTTCTTCAGGTTGGAGCTGTCGATGGCTCGAATCAGAGGTTTGCACAGGTGGAGCTTGTTGATCTGCAGGACAACCAATCAGACGTCAGCCTGACCTGTTCTGACCCAAACCTCCCGGTTCTGACCCGGCTCAGCACCTTGAAGTAGATCTTGAAGAGCTGGTTGCTCAGGAACATCATCCCCCACTTCTTGGAGTCATCGATGCCGGCTCGGCTGTAGCGGGTCAGAACAGAACACGTGAACACGGCAAAACCAGAACCACAGAGCGGGTCCAAACGGAGCAGGACTGACTTGTCGCTGGCGCAGACTCTGAAGCAGCTCATCAGCTGCTCCGCCGCCTTCTCCAGCATCTCACCCGGTTGACCTTTGCCCTTCTTCTGCAGCTGCTGCTCTGCCTGGAGACACAGAGAGAAACCAGCAGAACCAGTGACCCAGTCAGCTGGGAACACTGGGAAACAGTTCAGCAGTAGGTGGGGGAGGGGCCTTACGTTGTTGGCAAATATCCGGAGGTCCAGAGTGACGGCGGACATGACGGGCAGAGCCCTGAAACACAAACACATCAGTGATGCTGCATTCACGGTCGGCATGTTCACGGTAGATACTCACCAGTTCTCCTCCTTGTGGGACTGGAAGGCTCTCAGGAAGGACGTCAGGGGTCAAGGGTCATACAGTCGGCTACTGACTGTTCATCCAAACACACAGATCAGCTCTAAAGAAAGGATATTGAACGACGAGCGTCTGGAACTTGTACGCCTCAACGAAGTCGTGATTGGCCACGGCGTACGTACACCTGGAACACACAGGTAGAAAACCTTCACAGTCAGAGATGAAGGTCATTGCCATAGCAACGTTCTGCAACAGAAGTTCAGCATAAGTAAAAACACCTGCACATTTTGTAAAACAGATTTTCAGACAACAGAACTTTTTTTAAATTACAACTTCAATGTTTTTTGGACTCATGCAGTTTAAAAAAAATATATATATATTTTAAAAAACCAATAAAGTAAAGCTTTTACCGCCAGGCATCAGTAATCGATAACCGAGCTGGAAGGCTCACCTGAGATGAGCCGCCACCATCTCATCATACGGCGGCTCCAGAATCTGCTGGCACTTCTCCTCCGGACTGGCCAGCTGAACACACACACACACACACACACACACACACACACACACACACACACAGGTGAGGCTGTATCCTAGCAACCTGACTCTGTGGATGAGTGGGCGGGGCCTTACCTGCAGGCGGGGGTTGGCTACATGCGGGTGTTTGAAGGAGAGCAGCTCGGCGCAGAAGGAGCCCTCATGGTTCTCAATGGCCTGGTTGATCTGCAGGAGAACAGAGCTTGTTTAAAGACCAGGGGAGACAGGACACGGAGGCTAGGCTGGGGGTCAGAGGTCACCTGCTGCAGGTACTGGTTTATTGTGATGTGAGCCATGCTGATTAGGAGCTGTTCCCACCTGGAAAACACATGCAAAAATTGTGATTTTGAATCTGGACTTTGACTGTGCCGTAGTCTGTAGTGTAGTTTTCAGATGCATCTCTTGGCCGACACACAAACTAAATGTTTAAACTGCTTCACTAGCATTCAGAATGCTAATGAACTAATACTGGAGTCAGGTATGCTGAAGCAGAGACACACCGAGGAGGTGCAGGAATACAGTTTGTGACCAGTCGTCTAACTGGAAGAAGAGCATCCTACAGCATGATGCTACCACTAAATGACCTTTGCACTGTTTTTGCTTTTTTATTTTATTCCGCTACACCATTAACTCCCTAAATATGTCTCATTTCTATTATTTTATTGATTATATCATCCACACGAGCTCTAAAATTTATAACGAGCTAATTAACAAAATGCTAACGCAGCACTGTTTTTCATGTTTGCTGATTTACACTCCCTTTAAAACAAGAAAAAATAAAGCCGAAACCAGAACCACGTCTAATATTAATAAAAACAGTCATTAAAAACATGTTGAAGCTCTTAAGCTTTTCCCTAAAATCAAAACTTTAATAATGTGAATCAGGTTTGGTGAAAACGCTCTTTATGAACATTTAGCGTATAAACCGGTTAAACCCGTCTGGTTCCGGACTGTAAATGGAAAGTAAACACTAATGGCGACCCAAACGATAAATAAAAACAAACTGCAGACCTTTAAATGAAGCTTTAAGATGAAAAACAAGCCATGAAACTCCCGTTCATTCAGTCGGAAACACGGACCGTTTCTAATGACGGACAATACTACTGTTTCCGGAAGTAGTACCGTCAAAATTAAAGTTTTCCATTGTCCATCTTTATCAAAAATTATAATAAAGAAATTTGTGAAGAATTAAATTTAAATTTAAAGAAAAACGAAAAGTAATATAAAAACAGTTAGATTAAAGAATAAAAACTACAGATGCAGTATATTTTTATTAAGTGAAAATCTTACAACATAACTGCAGCAATTACGGCTCTTATTTCCTCTTCGTCTTCATGAAGACAAAATAAAATAACACCAACAAATTCTTCATAAACTGAACAAAAACTCATATCACAGCTTTTCTTTCTTTTGCAGATTAATTTATACATTTAAAGTTTATATTTTTCACACAGAAACAACGGAATAAAAGAAGACGAGCACGATCGGGACACCAGGGGGCGCCAAAGGGTCACTTCATACTTAAAACTCAACATCAGGACTGTATTTTATTAAACAAGGTAAAATTAAATCATGTCATCATAACGAGTCACTTTCATCACAAAGCATTAATTACGTACATGAATAATATTTAGTTGGATGTTGCACAGCAGGTTTCATTTCCCTACAAGCACCTTATATTTCTGACAAAATGTAAACGATACAGTTTATTTATGTTTATTTGTTTCACATGATTTATTCTGGAATGATGTTGCCTTGGAAACGTAGCTCACAATAATTACATTAAGCTCATTTTTAAAAATGATCAAATATCATTTCCAACAAAACATCTGGATGATTGTTTCCCATTAGTTGTCCAATTAGCTTCCGTCTCAGAAAGAGTGGGCGGGGCCAGGTGACCATCCGGCTCCACCCACTCGACCGTGGCCAGTAGGTTGAATGACGTTCTCACTGCCGATTGGTCCATGGAGGGTAGCACATGGAGAGTGGGAGGGGCTTATCTCAGAGCATCCGACGGTCCACAGACACGGATACTGGCTGGAAACACACACACACACACACACACACACACCTGCGTTTCACCTGAGCTCAGGTTTGAGAGGTCAGGGTGTGGGTGGGGCCTCACCTGGAGCTGTGAGGAGGGGGAGGAGCCTGTGAGGACGGAGCGCCGCTGGTCATCGACAGTGAGGAGGAGGGGGAGAAGGAGGAAGATGAGGGAGGACGAGGAGAAGCAGCGCTCCAACCTTCATGAAGAACCGGAACGCCGTCAGAGATCAGGTTCACTGGAAAACACAGCAGGCGGAAAAACATTTACATCCTGATCCTGGTTCAGTCATTCCTCAGCTCTACACCTAACTTCAAATTTGATAAATTATGTTTACCAAAATGTCTGTAAAATCTAAGTAAAACTTTCACCACAAATTAACTGATAGTTGTTGAGAAAAATAAGATATTTAAATATTTCTAACATCAAAAGTCAAACTAAATATTAAATAAATGATGAAATGTTTTCATAGGTGTAACCTGAGGAGTGTGAGCGGTGCGGCAGGTAGGCCGCGGGGTAAGGTGTGTGTCTCCCCGGGTAACCGGGGGGCTTGTAACCATGGTGATGGTGATGATGGGATGCCAGCGGCAGGCTGCTGGAGTAGGGGAAGGCTCCGCCCCCTCCTGCTGGGCACAGCGGCCAACCTGAGACCGACATCAGAAACTGATCAATCCGTTCAAGATGGAGATAATCAATAATCTGTAAAGACTAGAGAACGAATGAAACGACCTGAATGAACATCAAGTTTACTAACTAAGTAAGAGAAATATCATCACTATAATTATTATTTGAGGACAGAAAATGATTAATAACTAATTTTATTTATAATGAATTTAATTTTCATAATTATTTC